>NC_092151.1:30141079-30313579 GCF_045791955.1 Oncorhynchus clarkii lewisi | reverse complement strand
TTGCAAAGGGAGCCCACTTTGAGGCCCGTGTCGTTGCAGCGCTTGGTCTGCAGCATGGCGTTGGGCACGTGGGGTGGGGCCGGACAGCGCAGCTCACACAGTGCCTCAGGGAATGACCACAGACCATCCTCCAGACACGTCAGAGTGTTGTTAGAACCTGGGGGAAGAGGGGGGTGGGAGAAGGGGAAATGGGAGGGAGAGGTAGTGAGGTAGGAGGAGATGTAAACAGGGTAGAGATGGAAGGAGAGAAAGGGGGAGAGGGGTGGGAGATTGGAGAGACAAATAGTTGAACAAAGCAAATAATATAAAAGGGATATAAAATATATCCCATGAATCTGCCAGCCAAGAACAGTACTGTAGAACACATTAGCTGTTCTGAATTCATTTCACACAGCCAAAACCCAAACCACTCACCTACGAGCTGAGCAGGCTCCCTGCATTGGAAGGTGCTCCTCCTGCCATAGGTAGTTCCCTCAGGGAAGTTAAAGTTGGCTGGGTGGACGTGGTACTTGTCTGGTAGACCACAGTCTACGGGCTCACACGACACCTGTTTATTCCACTTTCCATCTGCACAGGTGATGGTCACTGTTGAGTCCGACTGGAGTGAGGGGACACATTAGAACAACTGTGAAAATTGGGACAAGACACACATGGATGCAGCTGACATATACACACATACACAAGAATGCAAATACACACAAGTACGCACGAACACACACACACACACACACACACACATACACACACAACCCCACCCAGTACGATACATGCCGCACACTCACACAGACAAACAAGACGACACACAAACACACCGTCAATTTAGCGTTTGCTCAACAAGTCATTGTAACACGACAGAGCCAAGCAGGTCTTAAATGTCACTGACTTAACTGACTGGGATTTGTCAGCAGCTCAGGTAACTGATGATGAGAACCCAGACAACAGCTGACATCCAACTACTGTATAATCATCCTAATGCAAACCACATTTAGACCGGGGGAGGGGACACTTTCCACCAGAGCCAGTACACAGGGGATTATCCCCAACTCCACATGGGCAGGATGGATTCATGGCCTGTTTTGATCCCAACACAGCATTGTGTGGTCTGAATACCAACTACGGAGAAATGTTGGCACCTTTCGCATCAGCGAACACTGTTATTGAGAAGAGCCGCTGAACTGAGACAACATCCGGACAGAAACAGGCAGACGCACCAGCGCACGCACACCCACACACTCAGAGGCCCAGACACGCACGCACGCACGCACGCACACACGCACACACACACACACACACACACACACCAATGAGGGTTTGAACCTGTAAAGCCAATTATTTCAGAAACCTTATAATTCTTAGGTCATGCGGTCTGTTGTCCATAAAAAAATGACAATAAGCTGGAGTTGTTCAGTTTACAGCCGATACTTAGCAGCAGCAGTGAATTAAGGACACAATAAGACTTCATGCATTCCTGCTGTAAATAAGGGGTCATTTTTGGACCGCAGTTTAGTAATGATTTCAAAGAGACACGGCCTTTTAAGCATTAACACTTTGTGTTTAATTAACATTTTATAACACAAGAAAATGGTTTAAATGGCCCAAAATACATTTGTGTATGTTTGCCACATATTCATTCAACGTGTGGTTTTTCTGTGATATTCAGAGACTGAGAAGTTGGCGATTGAGCTGATCTGACATACCGGTATGACCTAAAATGGCCACCATGATATAGGTGAAATGGGCACTGGTGCCTTCATACTTTTAGATCTAACAGTGGAAAGGCTATGGGCTATCAACTCAGTTCCAATTGTATCTGAAAGATGAGACTATCAACTTGGTATAGAGACATTGACTGGAAGCTAAATATGTATTTCCATTTTTTAGTTATTTTTTAGTTATAGTGGCTGCCATACCCCCAGGGCCAAAATCTGGGGTGGCTCCATATTTATATTTTTTCAGGGTACAAACATCTACCTCTGTGCCAAATGTGGTGCTTTTATCACAAACTGCACTACTGAGTCAACAAGTTCAACTTAGCCACTCCTAACATTCAGAAGGATCAACATTTAACCCTAACTCCTAATATTTCAGATGGACCAACATTTTAAAGGGGTCAACATCCTAAAAGGGTTCTTTGGCTGTCCCCATAGGAGTACCATTTAAATAAACCTCTTAGGTTACAGAGGGTTCTACATGGAACCAAAACAGGTTCTACCTGGATCTAAAAGGGTTCTTTGGCTGTCCCCATAGGAGTACCATTTAAATAAACCTTTTAGGTTACAGAGGGTTCTACATGGAACCAAAACAGGTTCTACCTGGATCTAAAAGGGTTCTTTGGCTGTCCCCATAGGAGTACCATTTAAATAAACCTTTTAGGTTACAGAGGGTTCTACATGGAACCAAAACAGGTTCTACCTGGATCTAAAAGGGTTCTGCTATGGGGACAATAGAAGAACCCTTTTGGAACCCAAAATAACCTCTTTTTTCTAAGAGTGTAATAACTGAACTCAGTCAGTTCCATCTTCAACATGTTGGGTTTATAGGAACCTGGTATATGGGTTTCTTCCCCTTTAATTACATACACTACAATTCAAAAGTTTTAGGTCACTTAGAAATGTCCTTGTTTATGGAAGAAAAGCAAATTTTTTGTCCATTAAAATAACATAAAATGTATCAGAAATAATGGAAACGGCAGATTTTTTATGGAATATCAACATAGGCTTACATTTGCCCATTATCAGCAACCATCACTCCTGTGTTCCAATAGCAGGTTGTGTAAGTTAGTCCACGTTTAGCATTTTCAAAGGCTAATTTATCATTAGAAAACCCTTTTGCAATTATATTAGCACAGCTGAAAACTGTTGTACTCATTAAAGAAGCAATAAAACTGTCCTTCTTTAGACTAGTTGAGTATCTGGAGCATCAGCATTTGTGGGTTTGATTACAGGCTCAAAATGGCCAGAAACAAATGACTTTCTTCTGAAACTCATCAGTCTATTCTTGTTCTGAGAAATTAAGGCTACTCCATGCGAGAAATTGCCAAGAAACTGAAGATCTCGTACAACACTGTGTACTACTCGCTCCACAGAACAGAACAGTCTGAACACTTTCCGAATGCGCGGTGTACACTCATACTATGACTAAAAGCTGGTGTTGACGGGTCCAATTGTGTATCTGTGTGTGTGTGTGTATATGTATGTGTGTTTGTGTGTGTGGGGGGATTTATGACTGTGTATGCTCAAGTGTGTATACAGTTTGTGTATGTGGAGTTTCCTTCTTTAAAATCTTTACAGCTGCCTGACTCTCCTCCAGAGTGGATTTAACAACCCCTGGCTACTGGGCCTAATTCAAGCCAGACAGACAGACAGACACACAGCTCCAACCCTCATCATCTCAACCCACCTCACCTTACTCAGGATGACACTTCATACAGTAGAACACAATCCGTTTAGAGTTCAGCCAGGATCATACAGAACTAGAGTTGAAAAAAAATCAGGTAACTTTCCAAAAGATTGCAGCTTTTACAGAAATCCTGGATGGACAATTCCATAATTCCTGCTTCCATTCACTTCTGATTCCAGGAATATTCCAACTGGGATTTCTGGATAACCTGTGCATTTTGGGAAAGTAAGTGGAATGTTGTAACACTTACTCAGGACTAACTGTACTGCTGGCATCTCTGACAGGACTATGTAGCCACTCCAAGCGGATACTCCAGTGATGTTTCCTTGTTGCACTGACCCCCATCTTAATCACCATCTGCATTTCCCTACAAAACATCTGCATGTAGTCGTATCAGACAGTTGTATGTCATTGTGTACTACCTGAAAGCAATGTGCCCTTTCAGGTAAACAGTTGAGAGTGTGGTCATTTGTCTTGTTGTTCATCTTGCCTTAATAGTTAGTCCAGGAGTTTTTCCTTGGCCATGTGACCTGATCAGGAAACACTACAGACCCTACTTCTAACACACAAACACACCCTCAGGTGTCAATCATCATCAGCACCCTGACCTTGTCGCCTCATAAAACACCTTGAGACTCACTCAATTTAAAGCGCTACATTTCCCAGGGTAGATAAAATCTGGACCTTTCAGTGCCACTCGCCTTGAGACATGCAGCGCGTCCACACGAAAGGCTAAAATATGTCTGCTGCTCGCTCTCGCTCTCGCTCTCTCACATGCACAATCCCCCCACCCCCCACCACACACACAGGCTTTCCTCGGAGACATCTGGGACACAAACGGATTGCATAATAAAACCTCAAATACACAAATAGACGTGGGGGTACAGATTGTTTTGGAGATAGCATCAGAACCACCTTGATAGTTCCCAGAACCACCTTGACACCGGTGAAGCAAGACTGTAATCGGCTAATGAAAGAAGATAGGATTGTGCTTTGCACTGCACTTTTCAACCTCATAGACTACAGGGACCAGGGGGAGGGGGGGGGGGGGGGGGGGAAAGAGGAGAGGAACTCGTTGTACTGTCCCCAAGTAACGAAAAGGGGGGGGAAGTGAGCTGAAGTTCTGTCTCTTTCTATTTCTCTCTCCCCTCTCTCTCTCCCCTCTCTCTCTCCCCTCTCTCTCCCCTCTCTCTCTCCCCTCTCTCTCCTACACACTAACCCTCTCAAGGAGATCCTTCAATCCTTCATCCCGAAGCGATTTACCGTTGACATATTAATCAACATTATGACCTGTCAATCAAACGTAATGACGTTACAAGTGTGATGGTCAGATGGTAATGAAGTGAATCTCTCAGAGTTGACACATGCAGACACAATCGTAGGCTGGTAGTAACATGTTTCGTTGTGTAATAGACCTGAACAGCTTGTGTCCCAAATGGGCCATTTTGCATACACCAACATGCTGTTTAACTGAAATGAGCCGCATTATGCTTGTGCTGGTGCATACGCATATGGATGTAGTGTTGACATGCTAATAGAGAAACAACATACAACCGGGTCTGGAATGATTTAAACTCTTGATAAAGATGAGCATTAATGACTGTATTAAAAAAAAATATATATAAAAAAATATATATAAAAAAAAAAAATATTGAGTTATATTGTATACAAAAAAAATGGGAAATGATATAATACTATTACAATTTCTCAGAGAAATGGGTTTTGTTTAACAGGTTATATTTTTCAGAAGAGGGCAGTCCATAAGTGCTGACGAAGGACATCAAGGACCTGGCTCAGCTCCGTTATCCTCGCATGGTGAGGTACTGAAAACAGGGCTGTCAATCATTTTCAACCCTATCGTAACATTTTTTTTTTTACAAATTAAACTTTTTTTTTTGGAGCTTACAATATAGCTCAGTATTTAAATTATTTATTTTATACAGTCTTTTTGACTCATGTTTATCAAGGGTGTCAATAGTTTCAGACCCCAAAAACACATCATACACACAAACAGAGAGCCATATGGATATGTAGAGTATAAATCTGATTACGCATACACACACAAATAACAAGTGTGTGTGTCTGCGCCTGCGCATGTGTGTACAGTAAGCTCCCCCCCCCCGCCCCCCTGCGCCAGTCAGATCCTCCACCATAACCACTTCCACATGTGCATCCTCACCAACATAAAACCAGTTGAGGTGGTGCTCCATTACGTTAATAGCTAGAGCAAACAGGAGGGAGTGCCCCGGTACATCATTCATTGAATCCTTCTATACAGCTCACTCAACCTCTCTCATTTCTCGCACTCTCTTCCTCTTTCCCTGTCTTCTTGCGGTCTCTCACTCTTTTTTGTGTTCCCTCTCTCTCTCTCTCGCTCCCTCTCATTTAGCTCATGGATCATTCCTCTGGCTTCACGTACGAACACAACCTAAAACCACAGATTTTCACTTTCTCTCTCTGTCTCTTTTCCCATACCTTCTGTCTCCTTCCCCCACCATCTATCTTTGTCTCTTTCTCCCCACCTTCTCTCTCTGTCTCTATTCCCCCCACCCTCTCTCTCTGTCTCTTTCTCCCCCAACCTCTCTCTCTGTCTCTTTCCCCTCCACCCTCTCTCTCTGTCTCTTTCTCCCCCAACCTCTCTCTCTGTCTCTCTCCCCTCCACCCTCTCTCTCTGTCTCTTTCTCCCCCAACCTCTCTCTCTGTCTCTATTCCCCCCACCCTCTCTCTCTGTCTCTTTCTCCCCCAACCTCTCTCTCTGTCTCTCTCCCCCTACCCTCTGTCTCTTTCCTCCCCACCCTCTGTCTCTTCCCCCCCCACCCTCTGTCTCTTCCTCCCCACCCTCTGTCTCTTCCTCCCCACCCCCTGTCTCTTTCCCCCCACCATCTGTCTCTTCCTCCCCACCCTCTGTCTCTTACCCCCCCAACCTCTGTCTCTTTCCTCCCCACCCTCTGTCTCTTTCCTCCCCACCCTCTGTCTCTTTCCTCCCCACCCTCTGTCTCTTTCCTCCCCACCCTCTGTCTCTTTCCTCCCCACCCTCTGTCTCTTTCCCCCCACCCTCTGTCTCTTTCCCCCCCACCATATGTCTCTTTCCTCCCCACCCTCTGTCTCTTCCCCCCCACCCTCTGTCTCTTTCCTCCCCACCCTCTGTCTCTTTCCCCCCACCCTCTGTCTCTTTCCCCCCCACCCTCTCTCTCTGTCTCTTCCCCTCCCACCCTCTCCGTCTGTCTCTTCCCCTCCCACCCTCTTTCTCTGTCTCTTTCCCCCCCACCCTCTCTCTCTGTCTCTTCCCCCCCACCCTCTCTCTCTGTCTCTTCCCCTCCCACCCTCTCTCTCTGTCTCTTCCCCCCCACCCTCTCTCTGTCACTTTCCCCCCTACCCTCTCTCTCTGTCTCTTTCCCCCCCACCCTCTCTCTCTGTCTCTTTCCCCCACCCACCCTCTCTCTCTGTCTCTTCCCCCCCCCACCCTCTCTCTGTCTGTCTCATTCCCCCCACCCTCTCTCTCTCTTTCCCCCACCCTCTCTCTCTCTGTCTCTTTCCCCCCCACCCTCTCTCTCTGTCTCTTTCCCCCACCCACCCTCTCTCTCTGTCTCTCTCCCCCCCACCCTCTCTCTCTGTCTCTTTCACCCCACCCTCCCTCTCTGTCTCTTTCCCCCACCCTCTCTCTCTCTTTCCCCCACCCTCTCTCTCTCTGTCTCTTTCCCCCCCACCCTCTCTCTCTGTCTCTTTCCCCCACCCACCCTCTCTCTTTGTCTCTTTCCCCCACTCTCTCTCTCTCTTTCCCCCCACCCTCTCTCTCTCTGTCTCTTTCCCCCACCCTCTCTCTCTGTCTCTTTACCCCCAATCAAAATTGTGTTTGATTTCGAATTCCTTGTGGATCTGTGTAATCTGAGGGAAATATGTGTTTCTAATATGGTCAAACATTGGACAGGAGGTTAGGATGTGCAGCTCAGTTTCCACCTCATTTTGTGGGCAGTGTGCACATAGCCTGTCTTCTATTGAGAGCCATGTCTGCCTACGGCCTACGGCGGCCTTTCTCAATGGCAAGGCTATGCTCACTGAGTCTGTACATAGTCAAAGCTTTCCTTAAGTTTGGGTCAGTCACAGTGGTCAGGTATTCTGCCACTGTGTACTCTCTCTTTAGAGCCAAATTGCATTCTAGTTTGCTCTGTTTTTTTTGTTAATTCTTTCCAATGTGTCAAGTAATTATATTTTTGTTTTCTCATGATTTGATTGGGTCTAATTGTGCTGCTGTCCAGGACCAACTTGCTTAGGGGACTCTTCTCCAGGTTCATCTCTCTGTAGGTGATGGCATTGTTATGGAAAATTTGGGAATCGCTTCCTTTTAGGTGGTTGTAGAATTAAATGGCTCTTTCTGGATTTTGATCATTAGTGGGTATCGGCTAATTCTGCCCTGCATGCATTATTTGGTGTTTTACACTGTGCACGGAGGATGTTTTTTTGCAGAATTCTGCATGCAGAGTCTCAATTTGGTGTTTGTCCCATTTTCTGAAGTCTAGGTTGGTGAGACCTCACTACCATAAAGGGCAATGGGCTCTATGACTGATTCAAGTATTTTTAGCCAGATCCTAATTGGTATGTTGAATTTTATGAATTTTATGTTCCTTTTGTCTCTCAGATCGTTCACAGCTTTGTGGAAGTTACCTGTGGCCAAGGTATGTTTAGTTTTTTGTGTGCTCTAGGGCAATGGTGTCTAGATGGAATTTGTATTTGTGGTCCTGGCGACTGGACCTTTTTTGGAACACCATTATTTTGGTCGTACTGAGATTTACTGCCAGGGCCCAGGTCTGGCAGAATCTGCTCAGAAGATCTAGGTGCTGCTGTAGGCCCTCCTTGGTTGGGGACAGAAGCACCAGATCATAAGCAAAGAGTAGACATTTGACTTCAGATTCTAGTAGGGTCTCTATATCTCTCTCAGGGGTTTAATTAGCATGGGAAACAAATTATTACATTACCACAATTAGTGAAAAAGATCCAAAACAAAAGTGAAATAAACAAAAAATGAACAGCAAACGTTACACTCACAAAAGTTCCAAAAGAATACAGACATTTAAAATGTCAAATTATGTGTGTATACAGTGCTGTAACAATGTGCAAATAGTTCATGTACAAAAGGGAAAATAAATAAACATCTCCCTCTCTGTCTCCGTGTGTGTGTGTTTGAGGGAGCATTAAATGATTAGCTTGCAGGTCTGTTAACAGAGCCTGGGAGAGGGATAAAGTGTTGGTGCTGTTGTCTTTACGGGCCCTCTGTGGGAGTGAATGGGTTTACTGTGTGACTGTGAACTAACTAATAGCCCTCTGTGTGAGTGAATGGGTTTACTGTGTGACTGTGAACTAACTAATAGCCCTCTGTGTGAGTGAATGGGTTTACTGTGTGACTGTGAACTAACTAATAGCCCTCAGTGTGAGTGAATGTGTTTACTGTGTGACTGTGAACTAACTAACTAAGAGCCCTCTGTGTGAGTGAATGTGTTTACTGTGTGACTGTGAACTAACTAACTAAGAGCCCTCTGTGTGAGTGAATGGGTTTACTGTGTGACTGTGAACTAACTAACTAAGAGCCCTCTGTGTGAGTGAATGGGTTTACTGTGTGACTGGGAACTAACTAAGAGCCCTCTGTGGGAGTGAATGGGTTTACTGTGTGACAGTGAACTAACTAAAAGCCCTCTGTGGGAGTGAATGGGTTTACTGTGTGACTGTGAACTAACTAAGAGCCCTCTGTGGGAGTGAATGGGTTTACTGTGTGACTGTGAACTAACTAAGAGCCCTCTGTGGGAGTGAATGGGTTAATTGTGTGACTGTGAACTAATTAAGAGCCCTCTGTGTGAGTGAATGGGTTTACTGTGTGAATGTGAACTAACTAACTATGAGCTCTCTGTGGGAGTGAATGGGTTGACTGTGTGGCTGTGAACTAACTAATAGCCCTCTGTGTGAGTGAATGGGTTTACTGTGTGACTGTGAACTAACTAAAATCCCTCTGTGTGAGTGAATGGGTTGACTGTGTGGCTGTGAACTAACTAACTAAGAGCCCTCTGTGGGAATAAATGGATTGACTGTGTGGCTGTGAACTAACGAAGAGCCCTCTGTGGGAGTGAATGGGTTTACTGTGTGACTGTGAACTAACTAATAGCCCTCTGTGGGAGTGAATGGGGTTACTGTATGAATTTGAACAAACTAAGAGCCCTCTGTGGGAGTGAATGGGTTTACTGTGTGACTGTGAACTAACTAACTAAAATCCCTATGTGGGAGTGAATGGGTTGACTCTGTGGCTGTGAACTAACTGTGAGCCCTCTGTGGGAGTGAATGGGTTTACTGTGTGATTGTGAACTAACTAACTAAGAGCCCTCTGTGGGAGTGAATGGGTTTACTGTATGACTGTGAACTAACTAAGAGCCCTCTGTGAGAGTGAATGGGTTTACTGTGTAACTGTGAACTAACTAAGAGCCCTCTGTGGGAGTGAATGGGTTTACTGTGTGACTGTGAACTAACTAAGAGCCCAATGTGTGAGTGAATGGGTTCACTGTGTGACTTTGAACTATCTAACTATGAGCCCTCTGTGGGAGTGAATGTGTTTCTTTTGTGATTGTGAACTAACTAAGAGCCCTCTGTGGGAGTGAATGGGTTTACTGTGTGACTGTGAACTAACTCAGAGCCCTCTGTGGGAGTGAATGGGTTTACTGTGTGACTGTGAACTAAATAAGAGCCCTCTGTGGGAGTGAATGGGTTTACTGTATGACTGTGAACTAACTAAGAGCCCTCTGTGAGAGTGAATGGGTTTACTGTGTAACTGTGAACTAACTAAGAGCCCTCTGTGGGAGTGAATGGGTTTACTGTGTGACTGTGAACTAACTAAGAGCCCAATGTGTGAGTGAATGGGTTCACTGTGTGACTTTGAACTATCTAACTATGAGCCCTCTGTGGGAGTGAATGTGTTTCTTTTGTGATTGTGAACTAACTAAGAGCCCTCTGTGGGAGTGAATGGGTTTACTGTGTGACTGTGAACTAACTCAGAGCCCTCTGTGGGAGTGAATGGGTTTACTGTGTGACTGTGAACTAAATAAGAGCCCTCTGTGGGAGTGAATGGGTTTACTGTGTGACTGTGAACTAACTAAGAGCCCTCTGTGGGAGTCAATGGGTTTACTGTGTGATTGTGAACTAACTAAGAGCCCTCTGTGGGAGTGAATGGGTTTACTGTGTGGCTGTGAACTAACTAAGACCCCTCTGTGGGAGTCAATGGGTTTACTGTGTGATTGTGAACTAACTAAGAGCCCTCTGTGGGAGTGAATGGGTTTACT
Organism: Oncorhynchus clarkii lewisi; assembly: GCF_045791955.1. Lineage (NCBI taxonomy): Eukaryota > Metazoa > Chordata > Actinopteri > Salmoniformes > Salmonidae > Oncorhynchus > Oncorhynchus clarkii. The sequence continues at coordinate 30,302,864 of NC_092151.1, read as the reverse complement.
GTTTGGCTGTGAACTAACTAAGAGCCCTCTGTGGGAGTGAATGGGTTTACTGTGTGACTGTGAACTAATTAACTATGACCCCTCCATGGGAGTGAATGGGTTTACTGTGTGACTGTGAACTAACTAATAGCCCTCTGTGGGAGTGAATGGGTTTACTGTGTGGCTGTGAACTAACTAAGAGCCCTCTGTGGGAGTGAATGGGTTTACTGTGTGACTGAACTAACTAAGAGCCCTCTGTGGGAGTGAATGGGTTTACTGTGTGACTGTGAACTAACTAACTATGACCCCTCTGTGGAAATGAATGGGTTTACTGTGTGACTGTGAACTAACTAAGAGCCCTCTGTGGGAGTGAATGGTTTGACTGTGAACTAACTAAGAGCCCTCTGTGGGAGTGAATGGGTTTACTGTGTGACTGTGAACTAACTAACTATGACCCCTCCATGGGAGTGAATGGGTTTACTGTGTGACTGTGAACTAACTAACTATGACCCCTCTGAGGAAATGAATGGGTTTACTGTGTGACTGTGAACTAACTAAGAGCCCTCTGTGGGAGTGAATGGGTTTACTGTGTGACTGAACTAACTAAGAGCCCTCTGTGGGAGTGAATGGGTTTACTGTGTGACTGTGAACTAACTAACTATGACCCCTCTGTGGAAATGAATGGGTTTACTGTGTGACTGTGAACTAACTAAGAGCCCTCTGTGGGAGTGAATGGGTTGACTGTGAACTAACTAAGAGAACTCTGTGTGAGTGAATGGGTTTACTGTGTGACTGTGAACTAACTAACTATGAGCCCTCTTTGGGAGTGAATGGGTTTACTGTGTGGCTGTGAACTAACTAATAGCCCTCTGTGTGAGTGAATGGGTTTACTGTGTGACTGTGAACTAACTAACTAAGAGCCCTCTGTGGGAGTGAATGGGTTTACTGTGTGACTGTGAACTAACTAATAGCCCTATGTGGGAGTGAATGGGTTTACTGTGTGACTGTGAACTAACTAATAGCCCTCTGTGGGAGTGAATGGGTTTACTGTGTGACTGTGAACTAACTAATAGCTCTCTGTGGGAGTGAATGGGTTTACTGTGTGACTGTGAACTAACTAACTATGAGCTCTCTGTGGGAGTGAATGGGTTTACTGTGTGACTGTGAACTAACTAAGAGCCCTCTGCGGGAGTGGATGGGTTTACTGTGTGGCTGTGAACTAATTAACTATGAGCCCTCTGCGGGAGTGAATGGGTTTACTGTGTGATTGAACTAACTAAGAGCCCTCTGTGGGAGTGAATGGGTTTACTGTGTGACTGTGAACTAACTAACTATGACCCCTCTTTGGGAGTGAATGGGTTTACTGTGTGACTGTGAACTAACTAAGAGCCCTATGTGGGAGTGAATGGGTTGACTGTGTGGCTGTGAACTAACTAAGAGCCCTATGTGGGAGTGAATGGGTTGACTGTGAACTAACTAAGAGCCCTCTGTGTGAGTGAATGGGTTTACTGTGTGACTGTGAACTAACTAACTACGAGCCCTCTTTGGAAGTGAATGGGTTTACTGTGTGGCTGTGAACTAACTAACTATGAGCCCTCTGTGGGAGTGAATGGGTTGACTGTGTGGCTGTGAACTAACTCAGAGCCCTCTGTGGGAGTGAATGGGTTGACTGTGTGGATGTGAACTAACTAAGAGCCCACTGTGGGAGTGAATGGGTTTACTGTGTGACTGTGAACTAACTAAGAGCCCTCTGTGGGAGTGAATGAGTTGACTGTGTGCCTGTGAACTAACTTGTTTGTCTGTGGTGGTTTGTGTGTCTGCATGCTTCTGTCTTTTTGTGGTTTGTGTGCCAATGTCTGTCCTCCTCATCTGTTGAGTGTCTGGTGTGTGGGGGTTGATACTACATGAAGTGGATGCTGAGACGTCTTCGTAACCAGAAAGCTCTTTCTCCAGTAATGTGATAAATGTTAGCAAGTATGTCATAGGGTAACTTTTTTCTTGCCCGCTACACAGTGTCGTAATGAAAAGTAGCTGCAGTGTACTTCATCTCAGCAAACACCACATACATATTCATTAAATTACACACACATACAGACGTTAGAAAGACATGGAGGGTCTGCACAGTGCTGTGTCTAGTTGTTGTATCTGTGCTCCGTGAGCATGACTTCACTGTATGAGTGGGGAGGGGGGGAATGAAGGAGGGAACGAGGGGGGAGGCAGGCAGGCAGGCGGAGAGGGAGGGAGGGATGGAGGAAGGGGGCCGCAGTGAGCAGAGAGTACCTAGTGATGTCATCGTCCCAGTGGAGCGAAACACATAGCCATTGTTGCAGGTGATGGTGCAGCGCAGAAAGACTAAACATATATAGTGTGTGCCTGTGTGTGAGCATGAGCGTATGTGTGTGTGTGTATACATGTGAACGTGCATGTGCCTTTGTCTATCTGTGTGTGTGTGTGTGTGTGTGTGCATAAAGCAGGGAGAAGGAAGGAAGGAGGAGGCGTCTAGCTAGCTACCTGGGCTTGACATGATGTCATCCTCCCAGTGGGTTTACACTGCCAAGCTGCTGTTGCAGGTGAAGAATATGGCTAGTGTGTGTGTGTGTGTGTGTGTGTGTGTGTGTGTGTGTGTGTGTGTGTGTGTGTGTGTGTGTGTGTGTGTGTGTGTGTGTGTGTGTGTGTGTGTGTGTGTGTGTGTGTGTGTGTGTGTGTATACCTGGGTCTTGATGATGTCATCGTCTCTGTGGACCTGCAGGACGTAGCCAGAGTTACAGGTGATGGTGCAGCGAGCTCCGTTGAAGAAGCCCAGACTGCTGCACTTGAGCTCTGCATTGCGGATCAGCGGCTCCTGGCAGTTGATGGCCTCACATGAGTAATGGACACAACTAGAGAAGGAGGGGTACACACAAACACATGGGTGAATTATTTAGTACCAGTATAATCATAAACATAGTAGCTAAATATATACTGCCCATATGGGGTATGTTGTACAGTATATATGATACAACTGGAGCAGGGAAGAACATACAAAGAAGAAACAACATCACAGTGTAGCTACATCCACAGCCAGACACAGCCAACTTAAATTCACAGTGGGTAGAACACCCATACAGTACAATATAAAGTACAAACACACACAAACACACTGTCTCAACCACAGCCACACTGTCTCAACACAACCACACTGTCTCAACTCACATACAACTACACTGTCTCAACACACACACAACCACACTGTCTCAACACAACCACACTGTCTCAACTCACATACAACTACACTGTCTCAACACACACACAACTACACTGTCTCAACTCACACACAACCACAATGTCTCAACAAACACACAACCACAACCACACTGTCTCAACACAACCACACTGTCTCAACCACAGCCACACTGTCTCAACACAACCACACTGTCTCAACACAACCACACTGTCTCAACACAAACACACAATATCAACACACAACCACAACAACAGTCTCAACACACACACAACCATAACAACACTGTCTCAACACACACAACCACACTGTCTCAACACACAGCCACACTGTCTCAACACACAACCACAAACACACTGTCTCAACTCACACAACCACACTGTCACAACACAACTACACTGTCTCAACACACAACCACACTGTCTCAACACACACACAACCACACTGTCTCAACACACACACACAACCACAATGTCTCAACAAAACAACAATCACACTGTCTCAGCACACAACCACACTGTCTCAACACAAGCACACTGTCTCAACACACACACAACAACACTGTCTCAACACACACACAACCACCCTGTCTCAACACACACAACCACAACCACACTGTCTCAACACAACCCCAACCACACTATCTCAACACACACAACCACAACACACTGTCTCAACACAACCACACTGTCTCAACACAGCCACAACCACACTGTCTCAACAACCACAACCACACTGGCTCATCAACCACAACCACACTGTCTCAACACACACACAACCACACTGTCTCAACACAACCACAACCACACTGTCTCAACAACACTGTCTCAAAACACACACTGCCATACTGCATTCACCTGGCTGCCCTAGAAGTGGAAGCATGGGGGCGTCCCAATTGGCACCCTATTCCCTATATAGTGCACTATATTTGACCAGGGCCCAAAGGGTAGCCATAGGGCTCTAGTCCAAGGTAGTGGTCTATATAGGGATTAGGGTTCCATTTGGGACCCAACCAATGAATCAATGCCCACAGAACATCATCCCTGACGTCATCCAGTACAGTATGTTTTCATTATAGCATGGAGAACACACAGCTATCTATAGAATGTGCTATATCTCCTCTTTACATGAGATACACCTTGTTAAACAGATTGAAGCTACCAGAACCAGCAACACAAATGGATATGTGAATGTCTTGAGTCAGCACACTACAGTATAGGGCTGCTGTAAGATTCTCTGGGGCTAGCTGCTCCACTCAGACTGGGTTGAGGTTTGGTGGAGTAGCTACTAGTTATCAACAAGGTGTACTGTAGCCCTGGGTAGGCTAGATAGTTACATTCCTTGTAGCTGTGTATCAGTATTTGAAAGCCCACAAGACACAAACACACACATTGTGAAAAAAAAGCTGAATTAATCAATCTAGAAATGTTTCACATATGGTCAGAGCGAATTAGTAGGCATGCTTTTCAGTCTGTGCATAAAGATTGTGTGTGTCTCTGTGTCTGTCTACACACACACACACACATACACACACGTGGGAGTGTGGTTAATGAATTAAGAGAAGTGGGATATTGTGAGCAGACTACAATGACAGAGTCTGGCCAAGCACTACGTTGGTAGCAGTCAGAGGACTTTAATGTTCTGAGGAATGCCGGGACCCTCAAGGCTGTCTTTAACAACAGTTTGCCTGTTGTATTCCCTATACAGCACACTAATGTTGACCAGTACTGTTCTATGTAGGGAATAGGGTGCCTCTCTCTCTCTCTCTCTGTCTGTCTCTCTCTCTCTGTCTCTCTCTCTCTCTCTCTTCCTCTCTCTCTCTCTCTCTCGCTCTCAAAATGTTTTGGTCTCTCTATATTTTGGTCTCTCTATATTTTTCTGCATATTTCTCTGCATCATATATCTCTGCACACCTGATCTCTCTAGTGGGCGGCAGGTAGTTTACAGGTTAAGTGTTGGGCCAGTAAAGAATAATATGCTGATGTGCCCTTGAGCAAGGCACTTAACCCTTATTGCTCCTGTAAGTCACCCTGGATAAGAGCATCTGCTAAAATGTAAATGTAGTGCTTTTCTCCCTCTCTTCCCCTCTTTCTCTCTCCTTCCACCTCAACAACATACTCCGAAATCCTAACATGAACCTCTAAACGTATAGAGAGAAGGCAGAGCAAACATAAACCGATACTCACAACAAAACCAAACTCCCTGCTTGAGCTAGTGTTTACATTTTATGGTCCATAGCTAAGAAGGTGGAAAGAAACAGGCTTTATAGACAGCTTAACATTGAGTTGTTTTCATGCCACTTTACATTACATGAACCATAAGGTATGTATTAAGCTATAGGTGTGGTTTCAGCTCCGTCTCCTAGATAATTTTTTAAACAAATGATCAATAGTCTGAAGACTACTAGAAGGGGCTATGACGAGTGTCCCATCACTCAAAATCTGAACCTTCACTGGAGACGAGGACAAATGTAGAGAAAGACTCTAGAGCCTCCACACTTACAGTCCAATAATCTGCCATTACCCCTCAAATCTTCATATTTGAAAGAAGGGATGACGAAGGGAAGAAAGAGAGAGAAGAGAAAAAAACAAGTGTGGAACATAAAACCGGGACACGTTAATAGCTTGTGTTGTTAACAACTTAGGGAATAAGGGACTTTGTGTTTTGTAGAGGTAGAATTATTACGGGAAATAGGCTGTTTGGCTGGAGAGAGAGAGGAGGAAAGGGGGGAAGAGAGCAAAGAGAGGGGGATAAGTAGAGGGAGTAGGAGAAGAGGGGAGAAGAGAACATGGAGGAGAAGAGGTGAAAGAGGAGGAGGAAGAGGAGAGGGAAGAGGAAGCAGAGGAGAAGAGGGAGAAGGTATGGAGCGAAGAGAGATGGAAGAAGAGGAATGAAGGGAAAAGGATGGAGAGGGAGGAGAAGAGAGGAGGACAGGGAATAGGATGAGGAGGAGGACAAATGAAGGTAAGGGAGTATGAGGAGTAAGAGGAGGAGAAATGCTCAAGCTTAAGACTCCCTGTACTAAATCCCTTCTAGAGGCTCAGGCGGGAGCTGTTGAAGCAAGGAGCCGCCAAATAGATCATATTTACACTTTGGATATGGCTGCCACTGAGCACAACAAACCCCAAATATGTCAATACAAGGAGCTGTAATAGTAGGCAATTACTAATTAATAATGAATGCGTTGTTCCTCTGGGTCGGCATGGAAACTCCCACCGCCAGCCTTCCACCAAAGCTCTGCTACTGAAACAGTCAAATCCAGGCCTACATCCCAAATGCCACCCTATTCCCTATATAGTGCACTACTTTTGACCTTGGCCCATAGTGCACTAAGTAGGGAATAGTGTGCAATTTGGGATGCACCCAGCTTTAGCGCAACCGCTCCAACAGAAGGGCATGAAAAGTGCACTAGTGCATTTTTAGAGTGGTTTGACCCTTTATTCATCCCAGGTTTTGTCTCATTGAGATCAAATGTGTTTCGCAAGAGAGATATAGTTGATTGATTTTGTTTCTCGCATGTAATCTATTACAATGGTGTTAATAAACTATTGATTCAAACGTGTATGGACAAGGGAGGATTTCTTTCTTATGAAAATGTAATGAGCTCCAGGTCTGGCATGCTAGTTGGTTTTGGAGCTTGCATAGCCTACAGAGCATCCAGAATGTTTGCTAAGTAAATCTACTACATCAGAACTCAGTACTTAAATATTCTATAGCAGGGATGGACAACTTTGATGGGGTGGGGGCCACAAAAAAATCTGAATTTATCATGAGGGCCCGCAGTGTCAGTAATTTGACCGTGATTACTACAGGTTTAGATAGCTGGCTAGACTAATTTACCAATCTAAAAAATATAGCTAACCTGGGCTAATTGAGTGACTGTCAATGATGACATAAGAGAAAAACTGCTGATGCACAACCACATTTTTAAGATTGCACCTTGTGTTTGCACCTTGTGAATTCATCCACAGGCCTACAAAAGGGGGCTGCCAGCTGCCCATCTCTGCTCTATAGGAAACCGAAGAATTGTCACCACACATATCAGCTGAATAACACCAGGTGAGTTGTTGAGTTTGACAGCTCAGTGCTATGGGTCACAGAGCCAAAGACAACTCTGAGGAGGGCAACTTGTCTTTGTTTCTGGCATCAAACAACTTCTTATCGAGAGCAGATACTTAAATCCTCCTCATCCAATTAGCTTTTCTCGTTTGCTTCACTGGCAAACAACAAAAGCCACAAATGGCCCTATTTCTCATGACAGCCCCCTGACAAATTCTGAGGCCTGTGTGTGTGCACCCATGTGTGTGTGTGTGTGTGTGTGTGTGTGTGTGTGTGTGTGTGTGTGTGTGTGTGTGTGTGTGTGTGTGTGTGTGTTCGCGCATGCAAGCGAGCGTATGCACAGTTATACACATGCTCATTTTTAACATTTCTCTACATGTTTACTTCTACATGCATAACAGTGACCTTTTGTGTATCTCCCCTTGCGCCTCCGAGCACCCTCCTCACCTTTGACCCATGGGGTTGTAGATCTCGTTGCTCTGGCACCCGCTAATGGTGATTGGGTCAAAGAACTGGAAGGACCGCAGGCCCACGCCAGAGATGGCCACCAGGTGGGAGCGGAACTGGACCAGGATGGCCTTGGTGTGGAAGAAGGCCACGCTCAGGTCATGGCTCACTGGGATTACCAGGGGGTTGGTCCTGCAGGTCAGACGCCAATCACCTAGAAGGAGGGAACAGGGAGAGGGATGGGGGGAAGGAGAGAGACAGAGAAAGGAGGGACAAAGAGGGATGTGGGAAGTTAGAGAAATAACTCATATGGGATTTTAAGAGATCTTTCCACGCTTCCACAGTTCTATAGGTTTTATCTACAGACCTAAGCTGTGGATGACCTCCTTGGTGTCCACCAGTTGAACGGTGATGTTGCACTGTGTCTGGTCGATGTAGCCTGTCCCGTCTGCAGCTAGGTGGATTATCACAGCAGCAGCCACCATGGGGTGGGAAAAGTAGGCCTGGGTGAGAAGGGAACACTCACATTTAGTGCCCTAAACTCTCAACACATTCATATCGGGTATATTACTAACTGGAGATATGTTTATGTAACTTCAGCCTTTGCCCACCCATATCCCATGACTCCTGACCTCTAACCTACCTTGAGCCAGTACTGTGGGTACCAGGAGGACTGCTGGGCCTCTCTGCAGGGGAACCAGGCGTACTGGGAAACCCCATCAGACAGGTCAAACACCTTGGACTGGCATGTCTGATAACACACACAGAGAGACAGAGACAGAGAGACAGAGAGACATAGAGAGACAGAGAGACAGAGAGACACAGAGAGACAGAGAGACACAGAGAGACAGAGACAGAGAGACAGAGCGACAGAGAGACAGAGAGACAGAGAGAGACAGAGAGACAGAGAGAGACAGAGAGACAGAGAGACACAGAGAGACAGAGACAGAGAGACAGAGCGACAGAGAGACAGAGAGAGACAGAGAGACAGAGAGAGACAGAGTGACAGAGAAACAGAGAGAGACAGAGAGACACAGAGAGACAGAGACAGAGAGACAGAGCGACAGAGAGACAGAGAGAGACAGAGAGACAGAGAGAGACAGAGAGACAGAGAGAGACAGAGTGACAGAGAAACAGAGAGAGACAGAGAAAGAAATTAAGATTCGTAGTGACACCAAATATTTTTGCAACATTTGTACATAGAATTTGCACACATTTCATGGAAACAAAATGTTTCTGATGATGTCAGATAATCTTCTTTTTCTGAAACAAGATAGTTCATTTTCAGATTATGAACCAAATCAATGTGAATTGGCATCATTAGAAGGTGTATTTTTCTGATTCTTTTGTTATTTTGTTGCCTTGAAGGTTGAGATGTGTTCAAAGCCCTGCCAACAGGGTCATTCCTGGAGTTACGTAATAGTGTGAGGAAGTTGCTAGGGAAAACAAGGCTGAGTTGATACGGCACACATGGAGGGGCAGTGTGACACGCTAAGCAAGTTAACGGCGTGAAAAATCAGGCCGTCTGGGGAGAGGGTGCTTCAGTTCCTCTCTCTTTCTTTCTCTCTAAATATCTCACTCTCCATTACTCCTTTTCATATTTCACTCCACCACTCATTTGTTCTCTCTCCCCAATCCCCTCCCTCTATCCCTCCATCTCTCTACTCTCTTTCTCTCTCTATCCCACCTCTAACTCTTCTATCTTTAATGTTTTTCAGACTCAGAACCAGAGAGCCAGATGTCAACTCATAAGGCCTAAACACTTCCATGCCTCTATCTGACAGCTCTACTTCATCCTCTGTATGTGGGCTGCTTAGTTAGGGACAGGCATAGATGGAAGGCTGTTTGTGTTGTTTGCTGTCTCTCTTCACAGGAGAGAGGTTATCTGTGACAAGAAAGAAGCTGGAGAACCATGTTAGAGATAGCAATGTGAAAGGGGTATTTCATTATTATTATTTTTAACCTTTATTTAACTAGGCAAGTCAGTTAAGAAAAAATTCTTATTTAAAATGATGCCTACCCCAGCCAAACCTGGGCCAATTGTGCACCGCCCTACGGGACTCCCAATCACGTCTGGATGTGATACAGCATGGAATCGAACCAGGGACCAGGGACTTAGACCGCTGTGCCAATCAGGAGCCAAGGTAGGCATACCTACATTAGTTAGTTGTACAACTGAATGCATCCCACTGAAATGTGTCTTCTGCATTTAACCCAACCCCTCTGAAGCAGAAAGGTGCGAGTGCTGCCAGGGACCAGTGGGTTTACTGGGGCAGAATGACAGATTTTTACTTTGTCATCTCAGGATTCGATCCAGCAACATTTTTATTACTGGCCCAACGCTCCTACCCGCCAGGCTACCTGCCTACCTGGGGGGAGAGTGTACAGACACAGGCACAAGGACACACAGTTTCGCCCATTGCCTGATGCCAGTGAAATCAGACACCTGAAACCAGAGACGTCCACCCAGAGCTAGACGAACAAGACGCAGTGGTGGAAACTACCCAGAAGCTCTTGGAGTAATCTATCTGTCTCCTGGATCTGCCGAGGTGACAGTTATGGATAGGCAGAGGAGAGAGCTGAGGTGACGAAGACCCAGCTACCTGATCTTTTCTGTTGTTGTTTGGTGATATTCTTCATGGTGCTTCCCTCTCAATGCACTGGGGCACTGCTGATGTCTTGTGTTGAGAGTTGCTATGGCTCCTCACCCTGCTGCAGACTGGAGCGGCGAGTGAATATTGCACAGGTGACAGCCAACCAATGACTTATTTATGTAAACACAGGTAGCACTGAGTCGAAGTCCCCCACCCCCCTCTGTGTTTTTATAACACCCCGCAGTTTTCGACAGACAGAGCTAGCACACTGTAATTGTGCGTCAAGCTTGCCCTCTAGCAAACACCTATAAAGAGCAATGCCGGTAGGAGGGTTCATCAGCCTCCAAAGTTCTGTTACTCCCCAGCCTCCTCCTGTACAATGGCAAGAGTCAGACTAGTCCAAGTAAGATTGGTCATTCATTTGATTTGGTCATTAGGAGGTTGTAAATACAACCCCCAACCTCCCCCAAGGACTGACCCTGTGTGTGTGTTTGTGTGTTTGTGTGTGTGTGTATACATATGTGTGTGTAAGGTTGGGATGGGGGGGTGATGGGGGTGTAAAGCAGGAGCCCACAGAGGACCACATAGCAGGGGCCTTGCATCACGGAGCGAACCACAACAGAGCAGCCAACAAGGTCTCTAACATAAGCAACACACAGGGAAAAATAAACCAATAAAACAAATGCTGGACAATAAATCGTCGGAGACCGCAGCTTGAGAGAGTACGTCGGAAAAGGGAAAGGAGAAAGAAGAAACAACACTTGAGTCTAAACTTAGAGCCTTTTTTGTTCACTTTGTTATGGCAGTAAAAAAGTCCTCTGCCGCGCCGATCAACTAAATTGCTACAACATTATCGCACGAGATGTTGACAAAAGACAGTCCCAGAGACTATTTTAGGTCTCTGTGTTGCAAGAGAGAGGATGAGAGAAAGAGAGAGGGAGAGAGAGAGAGAGAGAGAGAGAGAGAGAGAGAGAGAGAGAGAGAGAGAAAGAGCGAGAGAGAGAGAAAGAGCGAGAGAGAAAGAGCGAGAGAGAGAGAAAGAGAGAGAGAGAGAGAGAGAGAGAGGGAGAGAGAGAGAGAGAGGGGGGAGAGAGAGAGAGAGAGGGGAGAGAGAGAGAGAGAGAGAGAGAGAGAGAGAGAGGGAGAGAGAGAGAGAGCGAGAGAGAGAGAGAGAGAGAGAAAAAAAATAAAAAAAAGTCCCTATAAAAGAGGTGAGAGTCAGCCCTCTGCGGTTTCCTCACACTTGTAGCAGCCTAAAGACAAGGCCATGTGGCCGCAGACCCCTTCTACTGTCACATCAAGGGGGGGAGGGTAAGGAGGGAGGGAGGGACGGCACCCGTTTCTCATCCTCAAACACCAATAGTGCACCCCCCTCTCATCCCCTCCATTCCAACCCCTGCGTCCCTTCAACCTCTGCGCAGCTCAAACTGGGTGTTTGGAAGTTACAAGCAAAACACCTAAAGCCTATGCTTCCCTGAAAAACACAGCAGCAACAGCGGGGAAGGAGCTCTAAGACCTGTACTGGTGTGTTCCCCCCCCTCTACCGCTCCATCGTTCCTTAATTCAGACCAGCTGTCTGCTTACGAGCAGACAACATTGAGCACCCGGTCTGCAGATACACACTTTTGTTTGTAAATCACCACTTAAGGTAAAAGGAGGGAAGGAGGGCCGAGAGCAGACAGGCGGCTACAAGAGCAGTTTCATTGTGGGTGTGAGAGAGAGAGAGACACAATTAGACCCACCTGAATCATGAGAAAACAAAAAGATAATTACTTGGCACATTGGAAAGAATGAACAAAAAACGAGCAAACTAGAATGCTATTTGGCTCTAAACAGAGAGTACACAGCGGCAGAATACCTGACCACTCTGACTGACCCAAACTTAAGGAAAGCTTTGACTACGTACAGACTCAGTGAGCATAGCTTTGCCATTGAGAAAGGCCACCGTAGGCAGACATGGCTCTCAAGAGAAGACAGGATATGTGCTCACTGCCCACAAAATGAGGTGGAAACTGAGCTGCACTTCCTAACCTCTAATGTATGACAATATTAGAAACACATATTTCCCTCAGATTACACAGATCCACAAAGAATTAGAAAACAAACCCAGTTTTGATAAATTCCCATATCTACTGGTTGAAATACTACAGTGTGTCCTCACAGCAGCAATATTTGTGACCTGTTGCCACAAGAAAAGGGTGAAGAACAAACACCATTGTAAATACAATCCATATTTATGTTTATTTGTTTTCCCTTTTGTACTTTCACTATTTGCACATTGTTACAACACTGTATATAGACATAATATGACATTTGAAATGTCTTTATTCTTTTGGAAATTCTGTGAGTGTAATGTTTACTGTTCATTTTTATTGTTTATTTCACTTTTGTTTATTATCTACTTCCCTTGCTTTGACAATGTTAACATATGTTTCCCATGCCAATAAAGCCCTTGAATTGAATTGAATTGAGAGAGAGAGCGAGAGAGATAGAGGGTGGGGGGTTTGGCATTGAGGCCATTCTCCTGTGTGTCTCCTCCATGTAGGGGTTCACCCAGTCTGGCTGAAGCAGAGAGCCCTACTTCCCCTTTGGCCCTATAGTCATATCAGCCTAGACCAGTCAGATCCCAAGATGCATGTTGGCTGCCCTGACCCAAACGCTTTAGCAAGCTACGTGAGAAGCCTCCATTTGAAGACTCTTGAGGCCAGGGCAATCATTCAGGGTGGTAGAGAGAGGGAAAGTGAGAGAGAAAGAAAGAGACAGAGACACAGAGACACACAGAGAGACACAGAGAGAGACAGAGAGACAGAGAGACGGAGAGAGACAGAGAGAGACAGAGAGAGATAGAGAGACAGAGAGAGACAGAGAGACGGAGAGACATAGAGAGACAGAGAGAGACAGAGAGAGACAGAGAGAGACAGAGAGACAGAGAGACAGAGAGAGACCGAGAGAGACAGAGAGAGAAAGAGAGACAGAGAGACGGAGAGACGGAGAGACAGAGAGAGACAGAGAGAGACAGAGAGACAGAGAGACACAGAGACACAGAGAGACAGAGAGACAGAGACAGAGAGCATGGAGCAGGGTTTCGCTCAAATGTAGCAAATAGGACAGACTGCCTATTAGCACCGTTTCTCACAATGATCTCCCACCAAATGAAAGACGTAGAGAGAAGGAGGAGGGAGAGGGTAAAAAACCACAGAGCCAGAGACATAATGATGGTCTTAATTGCTTAACTTGCCTCTACTGTGGCGTTTCCCGCTGCGGTTCAGATCGGATGCCAGTGGTAGAAGTTAGATCACCTCTGCAGAGGGAAGCCTTAGCCCCAGCCAGGCTGGGAGAAGAGACATACCACCAACCTCTACAACCAGTCACACACAGCCAGGCTGAGAGGAGAGAGGCCCCAGACCATAACACCAACCTCTACAACCAGTCACACACAGCCAGGCTGAGAGAAGAGAGAGGCCCCAGACCATATCACCAACCTCTACAACCAGTCACACACAGCCAGGCTGAGAGAAGAGACATAACACCAACCTCTACAACCAGTCACACACAGCCAGGCTGAGAGAAGAGAGAGGCCCCAGACCATAACACCAACCTCTACAACCAGTCACACACAGCCAGGCTGAGAGAAGAGAGAGGCCCCAGACCATAACACCAACCTCTACAACCAGTCACACACAGCCAGGCTGAGAGAAGAGAGAGGCCCCAGACCATAACACCAACCTCTACAACCAGTCACACACAGCCAGGCTGAGAGAAGAGAGAGGCCCCAGACCATATCACCAACCTCTACAACCAGTCACACACAGCCAGGCTGAGAGAAGAGAGAGGCCCCAGACCATAACACCAACCTCTACAACCAGTCACACACAGCCAGGCTGAGAGAAGAGAGAGGCCCCAGACCATAACACCAACCTCTACAACCAGTCACACACAGCCAGGCTGAGAGAAGAGAGAGGCCCCAGACCATAACACCAACCTCTACAACCAGTCACACACAGCCAGGCTGAGAGAAGAGAGAGGCCCCATACCATAACACCAACCTCTACAACCAGTCACACACAGCCAGGCTGAGAGAAGAGAGAGGCCCCAGACCATATCACCAACCTCTACAACCAGTCACACACAGCCAGGCTGAGAGAAGAGAGAGGCCCCAGACCATAACACCAACCTCTACAACCAGTCACACACAGCCAGGCTGAGAGAAGAGAGAGGCCCCAGACCATAACACCAACCTCTACAACCAGTCACACACAGCCAGGCTGAGAGAAGAGAGAGGCCCCAGACCATAACACCAACCTCTACAACCAGTCACACACAGCCAGGCTGAGAGAAGAGAGAGGCCCCAGACCATAACACCAACCTCTACAACCAGTCACACACAGCCAGGCTGAGAGAAGAGAGAGGCCCCAGACCATAACACCAACCTCTACAACCAGTCACACACAGCCAGGCTGAGAGAAGAGAGAGGCCCCAGACCATAACACCAACCTCTACAACCAGTCACACACAGCCAGGCTGAGAGAAGAGAGAGGCCCCAGACCATAACACCAACCTCTACAACCAGTCACACACAGCCAGGCTGAGAGAAGAGAGAGGCCCCAGACCATAACACCGAACCCAATGCTAACCTCAGCCTTAGGCGGAAACACACACACAGTCAAGATGGAAGAGAGAGGGCCCTAAACCCCAACCCTAGGTCTATAGCTATAAACACACAGTCAGGCGAGCTGGAAGAGAGAAAGAGGGAGAGGCCCCAAGCGTAACCCCAAACCCAACAGTAACCTCAGCCACCCAAGAGCAGCCCACTCACAATATGTTAACTGGCTGCAGTGTGATCTCACAGTTCCTCTCTCTCTAACCTCATGGCCATCCTGCAGAGGAGAGTACATGCAGCATCTCTGGGACTCAGTTCATGAGTTGAAATTAGCCCATGCTTGTATACACTTCTCTGCAAATATTTTCATTCATAAATATGAATGACATCTAATCAAGCCATAAATATCTATGTTACTTCTCAACAGAATGGTCCACATTCTGCTCCTGTGTACTGCGTAGCTTATGAAAGGCCTATTCAGGGCGAGGGGTGACCCTGTTTGGCCTCTCAGGATTGGTCATGAACAGCTTTGGAACACGGCGCCCTAGCCCTAGCTGACTACCGCTGGTTTCCTCTATGTCCGGCTGCCCCTCCCTAAGTACACTGGATTCAACATACATTGCGGCACATTTGGGGAGCGGATGTTTCTTATTTGGCCACGGCTCCCAAATGTGTTTATTTATTTCATCGAAACACATCCAGTAAACAGCTGCTTGGCTTCTTTTCTTCTCTTTTTTCATTCATCCCCGCTTTGTTTTGTGAAAGTTAGCATAAATAAGAGCTCCATCAGGGCGGAAGAAGCGAGCATCTGTGAGACATTTGCGGGTCGAGTCCTGTGCGAGGTTCAAACCGCCATTATTTAGCGGAATGCTGGTAAGCGCCTGACGTGTGAGGTAATGTCCTGTCACCGAGGAGACACGGCTCCCCAACCCCACCCTTACCGCCAGGCACACCGTCCCATTGGCTTACCGAGCTAATAACGGGGCTTATACGGCCTACTGAGAGGAGGCCATGTTCTAGCGTCTGCCCAGCGAGTGAGCTGAGGGCAAAGTAATAGTGTGGTCTACCTACTCCCCTGATCTCATCTGTCAAGACCTAAGCAGTGGCTGGTGCTACGACCACAGAACCAGGGTGGGTGGGTGCACCAGTGCCAGGCCAACCAGCCGATCGCAGATGGATTCAGAATGGCGATGGATTCCTTGGGCATGGCCTTCTTTGTCAGGCTGCCACTGGCACATAAATGTCCCTCACTCAACACGTCCAACACTCGTCCCTGCGGCCAAAACCTACGTGTTAACAGCTCGAAATGTAAATGAGGGCTGCTGATACCTCCAGAACCCGACCTGATGGGGTTACCAGATGGTCCCCTTAATGATAATTGAAACAGGAGAACGTCGGAACGCCATTCAGGGCTTTTTTAATGTTACCACATGCTTATGTCACTGGCCGCAAGCCTGACGAGGAGTGTGGTTTGGAGTGGGTTTATAGTGTGAGGGAAACATGCCCTTCCTTGTAGTTCTTCACCGAGAGCACAGAGCTGTTAGCTACTGGATGGGCTTTGGTGTGTGTGTTGCTGCCTGCGCACACTGCACTTCTGGGACTCGGAACAAAACCACGGTGATTGTTTCCTTGTTTTTACTAGCCAGACACTTTTTTCCCCTCCTCCTCCTCCTCCTCCTCTTCTCTCATGTTCTTCTCTCCTCCTCTTCTAGTCAACGATGAGTTACCTGAGGGACCACACCGTCTTAGTTGCCAGCGAGAAGAAATCTCGATCCATAGCTCCCTGCCCGTGCACATACATGGTCTAACGTGCTAAACGCCTGGGCTCAGCATCATATGCTGGTGATTATTTGCGGCGTCAGTGGACTGCTACTATCCTGTAGTCTGCCTGGGATCCATGATAAAACACTGGGGCTCTCTAGGGCTCTGGACCGGGGTTGCGTCAGAGATCGCTGGGCAGCATCCATCCCCTGAGAAATCACCTGGCTCACCATTAAATGGTTTACTGTAATATGTGTTGCTGGTTGCTAGCACTAAGCCCAATTCACCAATTAACCCAGCTAAAATAAATATCCCATGGTGTTACTGTGTGAACATTGTGTTGTGCTGCACAAAGACAGGAGTGGTACAATGAATCCTCTGGGGACCACTACTATAATCCTACATGAAGCATGGCCGACTTACTGTAGCTGCTGCTGGACAGACTGTGCGGACGGTATGTGATGTGTGTGGTGTGTGTGTGTGAACGTGCGTGCATGTGTTCCATGGGAAGCAAAAACATATGTTCATGTACGTAAACTTCCCAAAGCAGACCCTCAAACACTGGTCTTCTATATGCATCTATACATGGCGAACCCTAACATCGTACCACTTCCTCAATGGGAAATATGAAGCTAGCACGACAGATGAATTGGCCAAGAAACACATTTCAAATGTGCAAGGAGGCAGATTGGTATCATCATTAACACTTATCAACCCTCAAATTGTCTTCATGCTTAAGTTAATTACATCTCTTGTGTCTGTATGGTATTTTAATTAAATAAAAAAAGCAGAGTTGTGATGACTTTGAATCTGTTTCAAATAATTAAATAAGGGCTGTCCTTGGGGTGTGAAACTGGGGTTTTGCCAATTTATGCATTAGTGTCCATTATTTGTTCTGAAATGTTAATTCTAAGCCATGGCATTTTCCATAAAATGCACATCTGAAGCGTTGCTCCTCCCTGTGTTACTGGGTGTAGACATTATTCGCTAGGATCAAATTGACAGCAGACATAATCCATTAACAAAATGTCTGAGGTCTTTAGTGAAGGGAATTGAGCTGGTGACGAAAGCACAGCACACAGTACAAAGAAACACTGTCTCCCTTCTTCCTCTCCTCTGTGTCCGCCTCGCTCTCTCCATTTCCTACTCTCTCTTTCTCTCTGTCTGTCCGCCCTGCTCTCTCCCTTTCCTACTCTCTCTTTCTCTCTGTACGTCTCTCTCTCTCTCTCTCTCTCTCTCTCTTTTTCCTACTCTCTCTTTCGCTCTGTTCGTCTCTCTCTCTTTCCTACTCTCTCTTTCTCTGTCTGTCCGTCTCTCTCTCCCTTTCCAACTCTCTCTTTCTCTCTGTTCGTCTCTCTCTCTTTCTCTCTGTCCGTCTCTCTCTCCCTTTCCTACTCTCTCTTTCTCTCTGTTCGTCTCTCTATCTTTCCTACTCTCTCTTTCTCTCTGTCTGTCCGTCTCTCTCTCCCTTTCCTACTCTCTCTTTCTCTCTGTTCGTCTCTCTCTCTTTCCTACTCTCTCTTTCTCTCTGTCTGTCCGTCTCTCTCTCCCTTTCCTACTCTCTCTTTCTCTCTGTTCGTCTCTCTCTCTTTCCTACTCTCTCTTTCTCTCTGTCTGTCCGTCTCTCTCTCCGTTTCCGACTCTCTCTTTCTCTCTATCCGTCTCTCTCTCTTTCCTACTCTGTCTGTCTGTCTGTCTGTCTGTCTGTCTGTCTGTCTGTCTGTCTGTCTGTCTGTCTGTCTGTCTGTCTGTCTGTCTCTGCTTCTGTCTGTCTGTCTGTCTGTCTGTCTGTCTGTCTGTCTGTCTCTATTTCATACTCTCTCTTTTGCTCTGTCCATCTCTCTCTCTCTTTCCTACTGTCTTTCTCTCTGTATGTTTCCTACTCTCTCTCTCTCTGTCCATCTCTCTCTCTCCCTTTCCTACTCTCTCTTTTGCTCTGTCCATCTCTCGCTCTCTCTCTCTCTGTCTGTCTGTCTCTCTCTCTCCCTTTCCTACTCTCTCTTTCTCCCTGTATCTTTCCTACTCTCTCTTTCTCTATGTCTGTCTCTCTCCCTCTCTTTCCTACTCTATTTCTCTCTGTCTGTCTCTGTCTCACATCCTATTTCTGTGCCTCATTCTTTTTCCTATTCGCTCTCACACTCTCTCTATCGCCTTCTGTCTTCGTCTGTCTGTCCCTCCATCCCATGTGCCCTTTACACATTCTCAGAGTGCAAGACATCTCAATGGAGCGCCACCTCCACATTCATTCTGGATGGAGTAAGTTACCCTCCTGCACAACCGGTACACTGTGCAACCGACATGATAAAACTGACGGCGAGAAGAAAAAAAACTAGGAAAGAAAATCAAACAGAGCGTGGGCCCTGCCCTCCGACAGGGCGAGGGGCTATAAAAGTCAACAGGCGAGCCCGGTAGCCACGCTCAGTGACCCTCTGATAGATGCGTGTCACTCTGAATCGCTGATTTCTTCTTGAAAGAAGAAAGACTGCAGGCTACTCAGCTCTCAGCTGTTACACACAGTGGCAGTGTGTATATTTTGTTTCCTAAGTACAAGTCTTTGCATGCTGCGTTCTATCATTTCTCAGCCTGGTTCTGGCCCTGACGGCCAGACTGTCAGACAGTGCATGTGTCTTCAGGGGAATGATGTGTTTCTTCTGTACTTATGTATGGCCTGGTGCTGGAAGGTTGTTGCTCACCCAAACGGAGAGAAGAAGGAAGCTGCCAGAATTTAGCTCAGTGTTGCAGATGTGTGGATGAGAATGATCCACCATCGACTTGCTTGGCAAAAGTTTGCCCTGAACTTCCTATAAGAAGTTAATTTACTGTATCTAACCAGGTGCAGACATATGTTGCCCTGTGTGCGTCTGGCCTGCCTGTAGATACACCCTCCGTAACCCCAGTCAGATTCCATGAATAACCAGTAAAAATCATCCCAAGTGCCTTCACCCATTCTTATCACTAGCTCTCTCCATCTGGTCCCCGCACACCCTGCCTCCCTGTCCCTTTGCAATGTTGAAACCCCACCTGGCCCGACACTGCCCCGACCACGGTGGGGGACACAACAAGCGTGGTAGAAAATAACAAGTGTTTGGAGCCAGGAGCCTTCCACCATTACCCACACTACCTGACATCAAACATAGTTACCCACGATGCGCTGGGGCTGCTGGCTGGTGGGCGGCCCTTGCCCTTGTTTACCACTGAAGATCCAGATCAGAAGCGCCCATGGTTCCATGCCCCAAACTCGTTTCCATGACCTCACAGCTCTGAGCCATGACATGTGAAGTTCAGCCTCAAAGCGTAAATAGAATGTATATGGTACAGTGGGAAACTGTAGGTTTCTGGTAAACCTGTTATGTCCAAGTGAAATCTGCACTAAACAGTAAACATGGAAAAGTCATGAAAGAAAACAATAAAGTCTATGTATCAGCAACATCGCTGGAAAAGTAGATGTTACACCCGTGTGTAACTATCTAGTTACAGCACGTAAAATTGCCAAAAACACCTATATGTATAGTTAAGGGCGAACAACGTTGCTTCGGTACAGTGCAGTAGCAACCTTCAGCGGAAAGCAGAACTGGATAGTGCCCCAATCAGCCTTGCATGGAGGGAAAACTGTAACGAGCAAACTTGAGTCTGTGGAAGTTGCTTATGGTACCAATAAACCCTAGGTGCTCTGGTTACAGTAGACAGGGAATCAGAACGTGTCATCTCCTGTGCCCACCTTTGGGGGAGAGAGAATGGAAGGCGGGGGATGTTGTGTGTGGGGCGTGCAGTCCATACAAAGAGGTAGCTGGGTACTGTAATTTTGTGAGACAGCTTTATTGTCATCTTGACTGGGGGAGATATTATCTCTGAGCGCACAGGCCAGGATCAAATAGAGTGTGTGCGTGCCACGTCTGGATGAAGGATCACCCTAAAGGTGCGTCAGGAGCTGGGCACAGGGAGTCTGAAGGAAGTCTGACAGGTTGAGGAAGCATGTGCTGAAAAGTAGCCATTACTGTAACGATCAACAGTAAAGGCATGTCAGATGAACCCAACTAAACCCAGCGTTTTTCATCCAAGTGTTTTAAGACACTCAAACCACAAGGTCCTTAACTCAGGGTGAACACATGCTGCTACTGTA
Source organism: Oncorhynchus clarkii lewisi (assembly GCF_045791955.1). Lineage (NCBI taxonomy): Eukaryota > Metazoa > Chordata > Actinopteri > Salmoniformes > Salmonidae > Oncorhynchus > Oncorhynchus clarkii. The sequence goes on along the minus strand of NC_092151.1, from coordinate 30,282,084 downwards.
GCTGCTGATGTTCCTGGATAGCGTCAGATGTTGTTCTATGGTGTATGCGTGTGTATGCGTACAGTGTGAGTGTGTGTGCATGTGATGGTGTGTGTGTAGCCTACGGTAGGTGGCCTTGCAGTTTGGCAGTGATACCATCTCAAGCTGACCCAGGGCACTGTGTTCTTCACAGTAGAAATCATTTCTGGAGCACGTGTGCTGTTCTGCTGGGTCTTCAGGGAAAATAGCTTCTTATGCAACTACATTGGTGGGAACACACTTTGTCTCCTCTCTCACACGCATCGAGCTGTGAGCTCGTGTAGATAGTATGAACATTGACGTCACAAAAGGAGCTCAACACTTGTATTGAGAGGCCACCTTTCTCTGTATTGAAAACACTGCGTAGACTCAATTACATTCTTTGTGCAAAAACAGTTCTGAAAACATGAATATATGCAGACACTTTTATCCAAAAGCGACTCAGTCATGCGTGCATACATTGTACATACAGGTGGTCCCAGGAATTGATCCCACTACCCTGGCCTTACAAGGACCATGCTCTACCAACTGAGCTAGAAAGGACCACACTGAAGTGCTTCTAGTCCCAATAGTTTCAGTGGGATGTATGCCACTCTTTTTGAAGTCTGTAAGATGATTCCTGTCTATTTGAAATGCTGTTTTGGCTTTATAGTAAGATCTCTGTCAATCGGGCAGAAATTGTCACATACATACTTACAGTTTAATATTATACAAATAATATAAAAATGTCCATTACATACCAGTCCATTTTCCCTGTACTATGTCCAATCATATAACACATTAAAGTACCACAACAGCGGCCTTTTTTTTCTGAGTTACTCACGATGCTGCACAATGATTTAAGTCAATAACCAGGTTTCCCTCAAAATGTCAACAAAACAAAATATTCTAGAGAAGGTGGGATCATATTGTGTCGGTAAACTTCATTATGTGAGAAATATCAGTGGAAACACTTATGCAAAAATCTTGATATAATAGCCATCATATCGAAGTAATATGATATGTTGCATGGTTCTCCTCATTGTGACTCAGGAAAGCATACAGTTTCTTAGGCTATAGATGAAATAAATGATGATGAACTTAACAAGGTGATGAAAGTGCAAGGTGATGAGCTTTTGAGCTTTTGGCACACTTGCTATGTATATAACGCAAACATTTGTGTGACAAAACCATCAGTGAGTTGAAAATACGATGGAACACCATTAAACTCGTATTTTTTATTCAGTACATGGGAATTTAACTGCAAAAGTAATTTTCATGTGCATCATGCACAGACTTTTATCCGCAACAAATCCATTTTATGTAAATACATTTCTGGAGGGAAAATGGACATATTTTGTTTATGCAGATTTTAGAATATTTGCATAAAAATCTGCAGCCAATTGGGTGGAAACCTAGCTAATGAGTAATTGTTTTAGTCAAAGTATGATATATTTAGACTTGAATTAGGAAATCCGAAGTGGGACATTCATGGAAATTGTGTCAATGTCGTGTTTTCTTATGATATACTGTGAAAATAATTTCCAGACTAAATTTCGCTTCAGGGCTGGATTTTATGACATTGTTTATTAATCAGAAACAGCTGCAAACTGCTTTGCGACTGAGCTGAGCCAAACAGCCGTGCGTCCACTTGGCCTCCTGAGCCATGGAGCAAATTCAAACGTATGTTTTTGCGCCTCCACTTTTGTACCAGAAAGTTATCATAATCCATTGCATCATTTGTCAATTTGCTATAATTTATTTGCTAGTCTGTATTAAAAAATATATATGATAATTTTAGAAATTGTAAAATTGCGTGATATGATTTCATTTTGGAACCCCTCTCCCCCCGTTGCCCCAAGATGAATGGTTTTTACCATTCACTACTGTTTCACTACACACTCCACTGCTTTGATTGGTGCAGCTAGAAACCACAATTGTCTGTCCTATAATGAAAAGGAAGCTGCAAAAGAAAATTCAAGGACCTTGTTTATCTATTTTGTTGTGCTGTTGTCACATTTGTATTGGTGTTTTGTGTCTGATGTGCTCAGGGTGTTGTCATTTGTGGTGTGCATCTTGAGCAAAGTCATTGTAGACTATCATTTCTTCCCCTATGAGAACTATGAGCACGGGCTGATTTGGCTTTTCTGTACTGCAGCCAAAGCCTGCCAGCAGCCTACCTACCAAAGGTTGCACGTTCCGTGTCCAATACAATATAGAAAAGTGCATGTCAACCTTTCAACAGTTATCCATATTACCGGAGATTCATCTTAATACTATTTCTTTAGCTGATTCACAGTAACAATTTATGGAAAATGCCACAACTATATTGGTGAAGTCAAAGATACTAGTTTCTGTTGGAAATGTTTTCCCTTAAATGCTTATGACAAACCCAGCTCCAGCCATAGCCAGCCATATCCCTAGCAAGCTGGCTAATCTTTTTAATATGTTGTAGTAAAAAGTAAATAAGACAGCAACAACAGATATCATTAGCTAGCTAGATAAGGTTAGCAAGATAGCTAGCTAGCGAGATAAGGTTAGCATGCTAGCTAGCTACACTGAACGCTTGTCAGTGCCCTATTTGAAGGGAGAAATCACCACAACGTTCCTTCCCAACCCCAATTCATTAATATGTATAAGTAACCTGCGTCATTCTTCTGAGGTGGATGGAACCTGATCAAGCTTTTCCGCTCTAGAACATGAGTTACGTTGCCCTTTTGTGGGGTCCTTTAATAAGCCAGCCTCCAATTAAATAACACTTTGTTAATCATTATATCCAATCTAATAACATTGTGGTAACGGCCTGTAGAGCAGAGAGAGGTTCAATAGGACAGAACCTAATGCAGTTGTTCTCTGTGTAGTGTGTTTTTGGCACTCAGTGATTCCCTGTGTCCCAAGACAGCAACAGATCAATGGCCCCAGAGTCTCTGAGTGGAATCAATGATATCTTCTCCTGTCCTCCATAAGCATTACATTAATGAAAGCTATAAACTTCACCTCAGACAACAGACAGCTCTCTCTTTACAACACCCCGGGGCCAAAAATGAATCAGATAACGTTTTCAAGAGCTTTTCGGGCTCAGTTTCCTCCCCCCAAAAAAGAAAAGCTGGAGACTTCTGAGATGAGAAAGCGCAATAAACTTCCCAAACAAAATGCTGACATCATGGGGGCCTGTCAAGGTGAAGTGTAGACATCCGTTGTCTTCGTGACCTTACAAGCCCCTGAACATAGACTCAGCTCACAGTAACAGATACAGACATTCATAAGTAGCTAAATAATACCAAAAATATTCAACAAGGTAATGTGAGGTGGCATGTACACATTACATTGGCTACCATTATCTGTCTGTCATAACCACTTATGGAAAACCATGTCATTGTTAAAACCACTTGGTGCTGAAAATGGAGGATTACCTGGACTAGTACCAATAACAAACACCAAATTTCGCTGCAAAGTGTTTCAAATGTTTTCTGTTGAGTGCCCTATTGAACACTACCTATAATGTGGTGTGGCGTAGATTAAGGATGTACATTAAGGAAGTACCTGGGCCTCCCAAGTGGCGCAGTAGTTTAAGGCACTGCATTGCAGTGCAGTGCTAGCTGTGCCACTAGAGATCTTGGGTTCAAGTCCAGGCTCTGTTGCAGCTGGCCGCAACTGGGAAACCCATGGGGCGGTACACAATTGGCCCAGCGTTGTCTGGGTTAGGGGAGCGTTTGGTTGGGAGGGATGTCCTTGTCCCATCTCACACTAGTGACTCCTTTGGCAGGCTGGGTGCAGTGCACACTGACATGGTTGCCAGGTTCACAGTGTTTCCTCCAACACATTGGTGCGGCAAGCTTCCGGATTAGGTGAGCAGTGTGGCTTGGCTGGGTTGTGTTTCAGAGGACGCACGCCTCTCCCAAGTCCGTACGGGATGGGACAAGACTGTAACTACCAATTGGATACCATGAAAAAGGGGTAATAATTTGAAGGGAGTACCTTAGTGACAGCAGGATAGCCAGCGGCCACCTCGCCAGGGCAGTAGAGACTCTCCTGGTGGGACACGTGCACGGCTGTGGCCCACTGGTCCAAGAAGCCACTGGGGGTATACAGGCCACAGTCCCTCACGCTGGTCTCCCGCTCAAAGTCCTCACACACTCCGTCACCGTCGTAGAAGTAACACATACTGGGCTCCTCTGGAGGGAGGGAGAGAAGAGAGAAGAGTGAAGAGATTCAATCTTAATGTTCGCTCTTAAACCGTTTGGATTGTGTGGAGGTTAATGTGTGTATGTGAATGAACTTGAAAACGGTTTCAAAACTGTTAGTGTTGATGTCAATGAACTTGTTGAACTGGGCCCAGATTACGCAATATATATATCATAGCTTATCCATTGCACTTTAGCTATCAACTGCATTTGCTAATAGTTGATCTTGTCTTGGTTTATTGTCTTGTCTTGTGTTGGATGTTTAGGCCACACTCACTACTGTACCACACCTCAACGATTATTCCTGCTTTATTCATGAGGTCTGAAAACTATTTGGTAGAGAGCATTCAACATGGGGATAGAGGAAGCTAGAGATGCTATCTGTTTAGGATAAAAAGCTTTTATTTGTTTAAATAAGCCCTTTTAGCATGGTCGGTATTTTACACTCTATACATTTTTTCAGAACTTTCGATCTGTTTGTGTTTTTAAACTCTTTTGATAGGCCAGCTGTGTCACAAGGAAGAACCCCACTTTACAAAGTTGAGAAACAGGTACATTTATCACACGTTTAATGTTTGACCGTGTAGTCCTCTGTTGCTTAGTTAGTGGAGCATGGTGCTTACACTGCCAGGGTTGTGGGTTCGATTCCCTGGGCCACCCATACGTAAATGTATGCATGCATGACTTGAAGTCGCTTTGAATAAAAGCGTCTGCTTAATGGAATATATATATATTTGTTAGAGTGTGTGCTTTGAGGACTGGTAAGTGGACGAGTCCATTATCGAAGGGATATTTTTCCTCAAGCACACAAGGCATCTTGGGTAACACAGAGACAGTTCTCTCAGATACTGACCAACAGTGAGTGGCAAACACATCCCACAAGATGCAACTCCATTGCTGCACACCATAACATCAGTTTCTCTCTAAGAGTACAATGTATCAACAGTGGGAGTATTTTAAAATCCATCTCTCTCCCCTCCTTCTCTTCTCACCTCCTCCCCCTCCCCTCTCACAGAGTGTAAACATGTCTGCCCTCTCTGCCCTCTCAGCAGTTCCAGCTTTCCCTTGCTTGTCTCCCATCATTGTTTTCGTTTCAGTTGACAGAAATGGGATGTCTGCATAAATAAAGTAACACTCAAGGGGTGCCCTCTCCTGCAGGGGAAGGCTGGGAAAGAGTAGGGCCTCCAGGAGCGTAACACTATCTGATGAACTTGACAGATTAGGATCGTTTCTGTTTTATTTAGAGAGAGAGGAGGGGGCGAGAGAGAGAGTTGAGAGAGCGAGACCAGGCAGGAGGATACACCAGTATGGGTTTTCCAGACATCCCACCCGTAGTTGGGGCTGGAGCTGGGGCTGGAGCTGGGGCTGGGGCTGGAGCTGGGGCTGGAGCTGGGGCTGGGGCTGGGGCTGGGGCTGGAGCTGGGGCTGGAGCTGGGGCTGGAGCTGGGGCTGGAGTTGGGGCTGGGGCTGGAGTTGGGGCTGGAGCTGGGGCTGGAGCTGGGGCTGGAGCTGGGGCTGGGGCTGGAGTTGGGGCTGGAGCTGGGCTAGAGGAGGCTGGGTTGTGCGTGTGCTCTCAGTATCGGGGTTCCAGTTAAGGGGAAGGCGGCATTCTGTGCCAAGTTGGCTGGGCCTCCTCGAAATTCCAGCCCTCCCCAGCTCTGCTCCGCTTAGTGCTGTACTCTGCTCTGACGATGTTGAAACGAGGGGCTGCAGAGGGGGCATATAGAATGCACTCCTGCCACTCCAAACGGATGGAGAGTGAGAGGCAGAGAGAGAAAAGGTGTAGGAGGAAGAGAGAGAAAGAAACTGAGAGTGAAAAAGAGAGAGAGAGAAAGAGAAGGAGAGACTGAGAGACTGAGAGAAGAGGTGATTGAGTTCAGGAGGGAAACAATGATAAAATTGATGAACCAGAAGAGAGAGGAGAAGAAAGAAAGGGTTACAGAGGAAAACAAGGAGGTAGAAGGAGGCTGAATAACATTGGGAATAGATAGATAAAGAGGGGGAGGCCAGAGAGAAGGAGAGCTGTTCTGTGAAGCTGTACCATGACTCTATTCAACAAGGGAACCCAGTCAACTTCCCTCCTCAGCCTATACACATTTAATTTATTCCCTTATGGCAACAGTATGTATACAGTATCTGTCCCTTCTCCCTAGCCTGAGAGCACGTCAGGCTGCACCATGCTCTGTGTTAGCCGCTCGTTCAACAGGCAGACCGACAGACAGAAGGTCCCTTCATTATAGTGTCCGATTTCCACACAAAAACTAGGAATATGTCAGGCAGTCACACACACATCCCAGAGCGCTGCGGTCAACGTAAAACGACGCTGCCGTGCCGGCCAGCGATCTCACGAGGGTTGTGAGACACACACACAAGCGCTCATGCAAACATGTGCATGCATGCACATACAAACACATTACTCGATGAGGCGAGATCAGCTATGACACAATGGGACTTTTTATTGTATGAAAAAACAGGAGAGGAAGAGAAAAATAATCACTCGAAGGAGGACAGGAAATCATCCATCTATTGACCAAACAGTGACTGGCGAGAACGCCAGAGGATCCAATCCACTGAATGAAGTTGTTAATTCTCTCTTCAAAGGACAATCCTTCCCAGACTCTCAGCGAGACATCAACATGACCATGATACACAATGGCATCTGCTCTTATGAGAAACGCATCAAGCCCTTTGGACAAGTCCCAGACACAGATGTGAAACTAGCAAATGCCTCGCCGCTGTCACTCACAGAGCCAGCGTGTGACTAGCATGTTACTCACATCTCCCCACAACTCATACGCCTCTCAACCACACACACTGGAGAGTCCTCCTACCGATAAGAGGCACAGGAACTACCGTAACAGCTGGCCAATCAAAATAAACTTGCTAAGTTCAAGGGACCAGTGAAATCGTCAAATTGGAATGGAAAGTAAAATGTGTCTGTGTAGCTCCGCCCTCATAGAGATCTCAATGGGGATGGAAATTGTATTCTTCTGTGTCTTACCAATGAATCAGCTTTTGAAGCATGCATAATGTGTCAGCTGTGGACATTATTCATTTTGAGTCATAGAACCAGCCACTGTGTTAAATAACGGTTATTCATATTCGATTGGTTGTGTGTCCGTGACATTGACATACCGTATAACTAATATGTTAACTAGGGACAAATAACTACAATGGTTAAAATGTTGATGGTGCTGAGGAGGACGTACCAACACAGTTGAAGAAGGGCTCCTTCTTACACTGGCTGGAGCAGCCGTCTCCATTCATGGAGTTCATATCATCACACTCCTCTCCCTGGGCCCTGAGAGAGAGAGAGAGAGAGAGAGAGAGAGAGAGAGAGAGAGAGAGAGAGAGAGAGACAGACAGACAGACAGACAGACAGACAGACAGACAGACAGACAGACAGACAGACAGACAGGAGATTGTTACTGGGAGAACAATCACACGCAAGCACGCAGACATGTAAACACACACACACACACACACGTTACCTCTGGATGCGTCCGTCTCCACAGTATGGTGCCCCAAGCAGGTGGGTGAGGGGTGGGGAGGGTTCACTCTCACTGCGGGCTGAGATGGTTTGGACCTGGTAGGTGTACACACTGCTTGGTACCACGTCCCTAAAGACACACACAGATGAAAACTTTAGCTGTCCTGCCACAGATAAAACGGAAACACATGCAAGCGCGCACACACACACGCACGCACGCACACACACACACACACACACACACACACACACACACACACACACACACACACACACACACACACACACACACACACACACACACACACACACACACACACACACACACACACACAGGGGAGCAACCTTTAGCTGGCACCACATCTACAAACACACAGGGAGAATAAGCCTTTAGCTGGCACCACATCTCTACAAACACACAGAGAGAATAAGCCTTTAGCTGGCACCACATCTCTACAAACACACACAGAGAATAAGCCTTTAGCTGACACCACATCTCTACAAACACACACAGAGAATAAGCCTTTAGCTGACACCACATCTCTACAAACACACACAGAGAATAAGCCTTTAGCTGGCACCATATCTCTACAAACACACACAGAGAATAAGCCTTTAGCTGACACCACATCTCTACAAACACACACAGAGAATAAGCCTTTAGCTGGCACCACATCTCTACAAACACACACAGAGAATAAACCTTTAGCTGGCACCACATCTCTACAAACACACACAGAGAATAAGCCTTTAGCTGACACCACATCGATAACAAACACACACAGAGAATAAGCCTTTAGCTGACGCCACATCTCTACAAACACACACAGAGAATAAGCCTTTAGCTGACACCACATCTCTACAAACACACACAGAGAAAAAGCCTTTAGCTGGCACCATATCTCTACAAACACACACAGAGAATAAGCCTTTAGCTGGCACCACATCTCTACAAACACACACAGAGAATAAGCCTTTAGCTGGCACCACATCTCTACAAACACACACAGAGAATAAGCCTTCCGCTGACACCACATCTCTACAAAAACACACAGAGAATAAGCCTTTAGCTGGCACCACATCTCTACAAACACACACAGAGAATAAGCCTTTAGCTGACACCACATCTCTACAAAAACACACAGAGAATAAGCCTTAAGCTGACACCACATCTTTACAAACACACACAGAGAATAAGCCTTTAGCTGACACCACATCTCTACAAACACACACAGGGAATAAGCCTTTAGCTGACACCACATCTCTACAAACACACACAGAGAATAAGCCTTAAGCTGACACCACATCTCTACAAACATACACAGAGAATAGACCTTCAGCCCACTGACCTAGAGTAGTGATTGTTGAGTGGCCAAGACTATTGGCCCTAGAAAAACCAAGAGCATTTAAGGATGAATCCTAACTTAAGATCTGTGTGGAACTTGATTTTCCACACACGTCCCATTGACAAAATGTGTGTTTTACGCATCAGTTTGAGTTCAGTCCTATAAGAACAAATTCCAGTAACCTACAAAGAGAGGTCCATAAAGGCTCTGTATGATCAATGCACTGAGACTGCACTCGTGAAGGTGGTAAATTATATTTTAATGGCATCAGACCAAGGCTCTGCATCTGTCCTCGTGCTCCTAGACCTTAGGGCTGCTTTTGATACCATCGATCACGACCTTCTTTTGGAGAGATTGAAAACCCAAATTGGTCTACATGGACAAGTTCTGGCCTGGTTTAGATCTTATCTGTCGGAAAGATATCAGTTTGTCTCTGTGGATGGTTTGTCTTCTGACAAATCAACTGTACATTTCGGTGTTCCTCGAGGTTCAGTTTTAGGTCCACTATTGTTTTCACTATATACAGTGCCTTGCGAAAGTATTCGGCCCCCTTGAACTTTGCGACCTTTTGCCACATTTCAGGCTTCAAACATAAAGATATAAAACTGTATTTTTTTGTGAAGAATCAACAACAAGTGGGACACAATCATAAAGTGGAACGACATTTATTGGATATTTCAAACTTTTTTAACAAATCAAAAACTGAAAAATTGGGCGTGCAAAATTATTCAGCCCCTTTACTTTCAGTGCAGCAAACTCTCTCCAGAAGTTTAGTGAGGATCTCTGAATGATCCAATGTTGACCTAAATGACTAATGATGATAATTACAATCCACCTGTGTGTAATCAAGTCTCCGTATAAATGCACCTGCACTGTGATAGTCTCAGAGGTCCGTTAAAAGCGCAGAGAGCATCATGAAGAACAAGGAACACACCAGGCAGGTCCGAGATACTGTTGCACTGTATTTTATCTCTTGGTGATGTCATTCGGAAACATAATGTTAACTTTTACTGCTATGCTGACAATACACAGCTGTACATTTCGATGAAACATGGTGAAGCCCCAAATTTGCCGTCCGTGGAAGCCTGTGTTTCAGACATAAGGAAGTGGATGGCTGCAAACGTTCTACTTTTAAACTCAGACAAAACATAGATGCTTGTTCTAGGTCCAAAGAAACAAAGAGATCTTCTGTTGGATCTGACAATTAATCTTGATGGTTGTACAGTCGTCTCAAATAAAACTGTGAAGGACCTCTGCGTTACTTTGGACCCTGATCTCTCTTTTGACGAACATATCAAGACTGTTTCAAGGACAGATTTTTTCCATCTTCATAACATTGCAAAAATCAGAAACTTTCTGTCCAATAATGATGTAGATAAATTCATCCATGCTTTTGTCACTTCTAGATTAGACTGCTGCAAAGCTCTACTTTCTGGCTACATGGATAAAGCACTAAATAAACTCCAGTTAGTACTAAACACAGCTACTAGAATCTTGACTAGAACCAAAAGATTTGATCATTTTACTCCAGTGATAGCCTCTCTATACTGGCTTCCTGTTAAGGCTAGGGCTGATTTCAAGGTTTTACTGCTAACATACAAAGCATTACATGGGCTTGCTCCTACCTATCTTTCCGATTTGGTCCTGCCGTACATACCTACACGTACGCTACGGTCACAAGATGCAGGCCTCCTTACTATCCTTAGGATTCGGTCTCGACCTTTAAGTCTTTATTGAAGACTCATCTCTTCAGCAGGTCCTATGATTGAGTGTAGTCTGGCCCAGCGGTGTGAAGGTGAACGGAGAGGCACTGGGGCGACGAACCGCCCTTGCTGTCTCTGCCTGGCCGGTACCCCTCTCTCCACTGGGATTCTCTGCCTCTAACCCTATTACGGGGACTAAGTCACTGGCTTACTGGTGCTCTTCAATGCGTCACTTGAGTGGGTTGAGTCACTGATGTGATCTTTCTGTCCGGGTTGGAGCTCCCCTCGGGTTTGTGCCGTGGGGGAGATATTTTTGGGCTATACTCGGCCTTGTCTCAGGGTAGTAGGTTGGTGGTTGAATATATCCCTCTAGTGGTGTGGGGGTTGTGCTTTGGCAAAGTGGGTGGGGTTATATCTTGCCTTTTTGGCCCTGTCCGGGGGTATTGTCGGACAGGGCCACAGTGTCTCCCGACCTCTCCTGTCTCAGCCTCCAGTATTTATTCTGCAATGGTTTATGTGTTGGGGGGCTAGGGTCAGTCTGTTATATCTGGAATATTTATCCTGTCTCATCCGGTGTCCTGTGTGAATTTAAGTATGCTCCCTCTAATTCTCTCTCTCTTTCTCGCTCTCTTCTCTTGGAGGACCTGAGCCCTAGCACCATGCACCAGGACTACCTGGCCTGATGACTCCTTGCTGTCCCCAGTCCACCTGGTCATGCTGCTTCTCCAGTTTCAACTGTTCTGCCTGCGGCTATGGAACCCTGACCTGTTCACTGGATGTGCTACCTTGTCCCGGACCTGCTGTTTTGGACTCTCTCTCTACTGCACCTGCTGTTTCTAACTCTGAATGATCGGCTATGAAAAGCCAACTGACATTTACTCCTGAGGTGCTGTCCTGTTGCACCCTCTAAAACCACTGTGATTATTATTATCTGACCCTGCTGGTCATCTATGAACGTTTGAACATCTTGGCCATGTTCTGTTATAATCTCCACCAGACACAGCCAGAAGAGGACTGGCCACCCCTCAGAGCCTTGTTCCTCTCTAGGTTTCTTCCAAGGTTCTGGCCTTTCTAGGGAGTTTTTCCTAGCCACCGTGCTTCCATATCTGCATTGCTTGCTGTTGGGGTTTTAGGCTGGGTTACTGTACAGCACTTTGTGACATCGACTGATGTTAAAAGCGCTTTATAAATCAATTTGATTGATTAATGAGCAGGGTGAGGGTGGGTACGACTGTTACAGTAGGTTTCTATTGCAGGATATTCAGGAAAATGGCACAGTATTCACGCACTCTTTCTCCACACCTCTGTCCCTACTGGCTGTATGGGTTCCTGCCTCTCCCCCTCCTACTATGTTGTGCTGTAAGTGATATATCTATGGAGCCGCTCCACAAAGACAGACAAAGTGAGTTCACATTCGAACAAAAAGTCAAGGCGTGCTGGTCGCTGTGACCGCAGAATGTGTGTGGGTCTGTTTATGTGTGTGTGTGTGTGTGTGTATGTGTGTGTGTGTGTGTGTGTGTGTGTGTGTAGTATGTGTGATTGTGTATGTATGCCTTTTGTGCATCTGTGTCTGTTTAGGTATAGAGGTGAGGGAACAGCCACGGGGCCACAGTATACTCAGCTGTACACCTCTCCTTCCGCCCCAAACCGAGGACACTTGGACACAAACAAACATCTGGCGAGGGGCTTCAGCACCGCTTTCATTGGGTGTAATACAATATGGCCCGCGCAGGCCAAAAACAAGATGGGAGTTAAAAAACATCCAGCTGCATAGCTCCGCATCAGTGTGCTCTCTGCGGTCCGAGCCAGCAGGATATCTCAACACTGTAGCCTACGACACAATAAACAGGGTGTCCACCCACTCTGCCCAGTGGTGATGGCATTTCACTTCCTCATGTTATAAAATATATTTTACCAAGACAAATATGATTCTTCATGTTCTGAATTGTTCAGTGGGGTCTTTCTCTAACGTATCATTAACATGGTATCCAAAAAGTCGGATTTCGTAACATAATGCACCGGGCTCTGTTGACAAAGCAGTGCAGCTTTCTCGCTGAAACCTTTGAGGATTTTACATTTTGTGGTCGTCGTCTTCCAAGTTGTTTCCAAGGGTTGCAAATAGCAAAATTAGCATGACACGAGCTGAATTAAATGTCAAAGGTTTTGAAAATAAAAAGCTTACTGTACGCTCTGTGCTCCATTGACTATTCAGAGAAAAGCTTGTTTTTGTGAGAATTCATAAAACAATAACAGGAACTTGGCATTAATATGAATAGGGTGAATAGGGTATACTAAAATATGAAAATATCATGTCTCAAAATCGATATCCATCTTACCTCCATATAGTTTTATGTCTTCCGGATTTGAGAAGAAAGATGACGAGTTCAACAGTAAGCCTTAATTCTCACACAGCTTCCAGCCTAGCTGACGCCTTGCTATTTTCAAGATTTTTGACAACTTTATTTCTCTGGCCTCCGTTGATTTAGTCACCCTAATCCTGGCTATCCTACAAGGGTAGACACTCTAATTTGTTTTGAACGGATTATGATAGAGACATGCGGTTTGAACCATTGGTTTTCTTAGATGATTATCTACACAACTAACATATCATTTTACCCATTGGTCAAAAGATGAGTTTTTGATTGGACACCCTACAATGAATGTGCCAAGGGAATCAGGAGATATACTGTATGCATGTGGTTGGCCTTGGTTTTGATTGTGCTTGATTTAATGGTCAGTTATCATCATGAGATTTGCTGGTTCATGTTTGGAGAGGATTTTCCAGGAGACAGAATAACAGGAAAGATGTTATAGAATGCCAGTTAATAGAACCACATAGACCATCAAGTCCAATTAATTTCTGAATTTCTTTGGTATTACTCACACCTCTGAGCTCACACACACACACACACACACACACACACACACACACACACACACACACACGCACGCACGCACGCACACACGCGCGCACGCACGGACACATACACACACACACGCTCAAACAAACACACAAGCATACATACTCACAAAAACACGAATGCATGCACACACGTGCTCTCGATCACTCACTAACAGAAAAACACAGTATTACAACCTACTCCATTGTTTATTTATTTTTTATTTCACCTTTATTTAACCAGATAGGCTAGTTGAGAACACCTTTATTTAACCAGGTAGGCTAGTTGAGAACACCTTTATTTAACCAGGTAGGCTAGTTGAGAACACCTTTATTTAACCAGGTAGGCTAGTTGAGAACACCTTTATTTAACCAGGTAGGCTAGTTGAGAACACCTTTATTTAACCAGGTAGGCTAGTTGAGAACACCTTTATTTAACCAGGTAGGCTAGTTGAGAACACCTTTATTTAACCAGGTAGGCTAGTTGAGAACACCTTTATTTAACCAGGTAGGCTAGTTGAGAACACCTTTATTTAACCAGGTAGGCTAGTTGAGAACACCTTTATTTAACCAGGTAGGCTAGTTGAGAACACCTTTATTTAACCAGGTAGGCTAGTTGAGAACACCTTTATTTAACCAGGTAGGCTAGTTGAGAACACCTTTATTTAACCAGGTAGGCTAGTTGAGAACAAGTTCTCATTTGCAACTGCGACCTGGCCAAGATAAAGCATAGCAGTGTGAACAGACAACACAGAGTTACACATGGAGTAAACAATTAACAAGTCAATAACACAGTAGAAAAAAAGGAGAGTCTATATACATTGTGTGCAAAAGGCATGAGGAGGTAGGCGAATACTTACAATTTTGCAGATTAACACTGGAGTGATAAATGATCAGATGGTCATGTACAGGTAGAGATATTGGTGTGCAAAAGAGCAGAAAAGTAAATAAATAAAAACAGTATGGGAATGAGGTAGGTGAAAATGGGTGGGCTATTTACCAATAGAACTATGTACAGCTGCAGCGATCGGTTAGCTGCTCAGATAGCTGATGTTTGAAGTTGGTGAGGGAGATAAAAGTCTCCAACTTCAGCGATTTTTGCAGTTCGTTCCAGTCACAGGCAGCAGAGTACTGAAACGAAAGGCGGCCAAATGAGGTGTTGGCTTTAGGGATGATCAGTGAGATACACCTGCTGGAGCGAGTGCTACGGATGGGTGTTGCCATCGTGACCAGTGAACTGAGATAAGGCGTAGCTTTACCTAGCAAGGACTTGTAGATGACCTGGAGCCAGTGGGTCTGGCGACGAATATGTAGCGAGGGCCAGCCGACTAGAACATACAAGTCGCAGTGGTGGGTGGTATAAGGTGCTTTAGTGACAAAACGGATGGCACTGTGATAGACTGCATCCAGTTTGCTGAGTAGAGTGTTGGAAGCCATTTTGTAGATGACATCGCCGAAGTCGAGGATCGGTAGGATCCATACCCGTGCCAGATGTTTAAAGAACACGCACATAGGCGCGTATGCACACACACACACAGTTTGTATTGCTATCCTTGTGGGACCAAAGAATTGATTCCCATCCAAAATCCTAACCCTAAAATTAATGCTAACCTGAACCCTAAGCCTAACCTTAACCCCAAACCTAAAACTATACCTAACCCCTAATCCTAATTGTAACCCTAACCGCTAACCCTAAAATTATATTTTTCCTCATGTGGACCGGAAAAGTGTCCCACTTGTCTGAATTTTCCTTGTTTTACTATCCTTGTGAGGACTTCTGGTATCCACAAGGATAGTTAAACAAAAACACACACAATTCCCTCATTATTAGCATTTACGTCTATCCCCCTCTGGGAAACATAAGCCCTTGCCTGTTGATTACGGGCAACTCCCCGACAACAAAACAACACACACACACACACACACACACACACACACACACACACACACACACACACACACACACACACACACACACACACACACACACACACACACACACACACACACACACACACACACACACACACACACACACACACACACACACACACACACACACACACACACACACACACACACACACTGTAGCGGCCCTGTGTTCCAGAGCCGCTGCAATGGCTGTGGCATCCATCGCACTCACAGATGGGTTCACACGAGGCCAGAGCCTTCCCCTTCCTCGCCCCTTCTCTTCCAGCCGCCATCGGCAGACTTAGGAGGTGTCGGCACTAATGGCCAGGGAAGCAGTCACGTTTATTAAGTGGCAAAACAAATCATTCAAATGAGCCCTGAACATGAATGGTCCAGGCTGCCTTTTTATGCATGGATTTAGCTCTGTTCTGACCGGGACACTGCTGGGAATGGGGTTGCTCACATCCAATAAAACACACACTTGAAGGGAAGCAGACACATGCACACGGACACGCACACAGATGGAGGCTCATTGCAGGCACAGGCGCAGACAGACGCACACACAGTCACATAGACAGAGGCGCAATGCAGACAAAGACACACACTCAGACGCAGATATACACACATGCACTCTTGCACGCACATATGCACAGCACAGAGCACACCGACCGAACACACAGCCCGTGCCTTCGAAATGTGTCAAAAGATTTACTGCAGGAAAGCCTTTTTTACCGTGGTGGTTTTCAGTATGAAATGTGTTCCATGCCTTCTCTTCCCAAAGCCCCGGTCACTCTCCTACTCCCCCACAGCAGGAGAGAAAACATGGGGTTCCAATTGGCTGTCCTGCCCCGGATAGAATGGAAACACACCCACTCACACACACACGCACACACACACAAAGGCAGGTATGGCCTACAAATGTTCTCCGGTGCTGTGTAGGAGATTGAGGGTCTGGGTTTTGACTGGATTATTATCAACAATCAAAGGGGATGTTTGACCTGACCTACCGCTCTGTTTTACACAGTGTTCCGCAGCCTTGGCCCGCTTCGAGGCAACTCCGGGGTCATTCTCAAATATCCTTTAGTCTTAATTGAATTATTCAAGCCTCTGGAAAAGGAAAGCTGTAGGAGACATGAGCCTGGAGGACACATGAGCGAGCAGAGGGAGCGACAGAATGAGTGATGCCGCCAACAAGCACCATGGCCCTCTCTCTCTCTCCCCTTCCTCCAAATCTGTCACAAAAAGAACACCGGGGGTGATAGGCTAAGCCAGGCCCGGGACGGGACAAGGGCAAGAAACATACACACACTGTGATTCCTCGCTCGGGCCTGACGGATGTACGTGACCCATGCGGGAGGAGGCAAGCGGCTGGAACGGCGGGAAGGATGGCTGGGAAACAAAAGATGAGAACGACAGAGCAAAAGAGAGGGAGAGAGAGAGAGAATGACAGAGCGAGACAGAGAGGCAGACGGCTTATTCTCGATGCTCGGAGAGACCTCTGGTGATTTTTACTATGCGTCTCATATCAGAGCAGCAGGTCACATCAGGCTTCCTTCATGTCCTCTGCCAAGATCAGCCACCACTCTCAGCCTCCCATCTCCAAATGCTCCTCAGTCTTGGAGGGAAAAGAAAGAGGAGGAGGAAGAGGAGGAAGAGTACGGAGAGAAAAAAAACATTGGGATGCAGTAGATAATGGAAAAAGGGAGGTAAAGGGAAAATAAAAGATACTTTTCAAATAGTGTCAAGAGAGGCTGAACAGACACGGGGGCCACCAGGGACCACCAGGGACAATAACTTGCATGTGAAATATACTCCGGGGGGACCTACATAAGAACAGCACCTTTGTCATGACACAGAGGGGAGAGAGGTTGAAAGGGGAAACTCTGACATCACTCAAGGCAATCTGTAGCACTGATATCTTGATGGGAAGTGGTTCAGGCATTTGTGTGTATGTGTGTACACACATTCAGGTGATAGATATGTGGTTTATGGCCCTGGGAGCCCCTCTAGTTTGGGCTGATACTCGGTCACACTATTCTGGACCACGGATCCATCCAGACAGACCTGGGGCTTGAAAATAGCTTTTGTGAGCTCACTAAACCACCTTATGATATTGCGGGACCAAGACTTCAACAGATTGGGGCCTTTATATTTTGTTTAGAGGTAATCAGAATAATGTATATCTTTGTTTCTAAAAAAGTATTGTGATGAATTCTATACCATCGTTGCAAACAGAGATGAACACAAATGGTTGTTGTGACACAACACATCTGATTAATTTCAGCCTGTAGTCATCCACTGAGCTCCAGTGTTGGTAAACAGTCTATGTGTATTCTTGGGACAATATAAGCCTAGTTCCTGTTCTCCATGCCACTATTCTCCATGCCACTATTCTCCATGCAAGTCTTTAGCTCTACTGCCAACAAGTTGTCGCGTGATAAGATTTCGTCATGGCGGTTTCCATTGCAGTTCATCCAGACATTCTTCCCTAAGGCCCTTGTGAGAATAGAGACCTTATCTCACCACAGACTTAGAGTCTGGCACAATGCACAGTAATATGCCTTTCAAAGGTGTTTTTGATATCACCACCTGATTGCATGCGGAAGTGTGTTTGTGTGTGTGTGTGCGTGTTTGTGCCGTAAAGATACTAGATGAGAGGCCAGAAAAATCTAAGATTGTTGAAGAAATGCTTAGATTAAACCTTAATACAATAAATAAAGCAATATACCTTTTGTCATGGTGACAGCTGCCATACATGTGAGGTTTCCTGCCTATTAAGTCTTCAACAAATTCAAGTGCTACACAGTAAGACCTCTCAGACTTACATCATTATGCTGTTTTCTTTGGTACAACGAGCCTAACTCAATGTCCTGCAACTCTACAATGTAAAATTACAATGTTCATATTAGCACAGCCTCAGACAGAGTCACAAGGAGTTGGTGGCAGTGCCTCTTCTATCTATTCTTGAATCATAAGATCCAATATATTTTCTGCTATATTATAAGGAATAAGACATTACCTCAATACAGCACAATACCAAGCTACACAGTAGACACCCCGTCAACCAACAGTTTGTCTCACATTGATGACACGTATGAGAAGTTCCATCACTCCTATGGTTCAGATGTTGACACGTCACTTAGCGAGGAACTCCACTGGCCTAGCCTAGCGTCAATGACTCACTGCTGAGTGGTGCACTCATTCTGCCAAATCAGACAGTGGAGAGTAAACCTAACATATGGACAGTGCCAAAGTAGGAATATCAGCAAAGACAGTATAAGTAATGATAGTAATAACAATGGAAACCATTGATGTCAAACAAAAAGTGCTAAGTAATTTTACCTTAAATCTCCTATAGATGTTCCTTAAAGTATTTGACATACGGTATATATTTGAGCCTGAGGCTCCAGATACCTGTGGAGCTTCATTGTGGGAACCCTACAGGGAACCTCTTTATCATAACAACCATTAGAATCTTACCGGCGTGGACCTTAAACTTCAATTTAGCACTTTACAGTAAAATGGGTTTCTCTGCTTCCCACAGAGAAACTTAACCCTTTCCTGAACATTCCACCTTAACTATCCCTCCAAATCCACTTTTTGGACCTGGCCCAATTTTGTCCTTGGGAAGTCCGGTTGCAATTCTTTGAAAAATTGTTCTGGGGTGGGGGGGGGGGGGGGGGGGCAGAGGGGTGAGACGTCCAGACATCCCGGGACCCGCTGCTGCCTCCTCCACTTCCTCTGTCTGCCACTCACCATTATGGTTCATATTAGAGAGCTTATGCAAGGCTCAGTGCTAATGCTGCTCCTTATGGACAGAGAGCAGGCAGAGGATGGCGGAGGGAGCGCAGGGCACAGTGGGGCTTTGTGGGAGTGGAGGGGGCCATGGAGACAGAGAGAATGTGTTATGAGGAGAAGAGGAGGAAGAGAGGTGAAGAGGAGAGGGGGATACCAAGTCAGTTGTACAACTGAATGCCTTCAACTGAAATCTGTCTTCCGCATTTAACCCAACCCCTCTGAATCAGAGAGATGCGGGGGGGAGGGGGGGGCAGCCATAATCGACATCCACGTCTTCGGCGCCCAGGGTACAATGGGTTAACTGCCTTGCTCAGGGGCAGATAGACAGATTTTTACATTTTTACCTTGTCAGCTCAGGGATTCGATCGAGCAACCTTTCGGTTACTGGCCCAATGTTCAACCACTAGGTGGAGGGGGGAGGTGTGGAATGTTTTATTTTCAGTAGACAGAGTCTTTAAAACCATACCCAGTATTATACTCTTGACAAAATGGGCTTAGACCATGGAGGGGAAAAAGTCTGTAATGTTTGCACGCATATGTGACAAACAAAACCAAAAACCTCCCCGAAAATAATCCGCACATGGAGGCGATCTAAAACAATTACCGTTGGAGCACACAGACATTTCTCACAAATACCTAGGAAGTGTATTCTACATCCCCAATCTCGTATTGCTGGCGAAAAGAAAACAGAAAACCTACAAGTCAAGCAGTCAGAGCTGAGAAAACAACAGAGTTCTCTGAGTAGAGGTGAAGAGGTTGTCTTCTCAGGGCTAGAGCAACAGTGGACTTGACAGGAGAGGAGCAGGGCCATTGGGCCACAGGGGTAAGAGCATAGGAGAACATAGGGGATAAAAGTGTGAAGGAGAAGGCCAGAATGGGGGGAAGGGGTCCCAGTGAAAAGGGTAGCGTAGAGGGCAGCTGCCCTCTCCCTCCCGGGCTGGGGGGTCCCGTCACATCAGAGCTGAATAGGTTTTGAGACCCTGACAGGCCAGAGGACCCAGAGGACCCAGAGGACCCAGGTCAGGGAGAGGATTAGCCTATGGGCCAGGGGGTCTCAGAAGGCTAGGGTCCCCCCATCACCCCCACTAACCCTCCTCTCAGCCCACCCCTAACGACTCCATGGTTTACCCCTAACCAGTCCAACATTCCAGCTCTCTCCCTCTCATCTCATCCCACCCCCTGCTCACCCCTTCATAACTCACCCCCACTAGCCTGACCTCCCACCCCTCACCCTCTCATACATCCTACCTTGAATAGGGAGCCAGGGAGGCCTCTACTCCCCCTTCCTTGCCCCATTTCAAGGGAAGGGCAGTGGGCTGAGTGTGGGAGGTCAGCCCTCTGTCTATGGAAACAGGCCTGGGGAGCCAGTGAACCATGACGATCCAGCAAACTAACCATGGGTCAATCAAAACACTCCAGCAGAAAAACCATGGGTCAACCACAACACTTCCGCCGACTTCAAAACATGTCAAAAGATCTGGGTGACCCCCAAACTGTTCTCCAACCACCCCTATCTAATCTGTGTGTGTGTGTGTGTGTGTGTGTGTGTGTGTGTGTGTGTGTGTGTGTGTGTGTGTGTGTGTGTGTGTGTGTGTGTGTGTGTGCGTGCATGTGTGCGTGCATGCATGTGTGGTAGATTGACTCCTATGATGAGGAATCCTTTGCTGTGGGTTGACCTGGACCTTTCTCTCTGGGAATGACGTCAAACTCCTCTTACACAACAAAAGCGTAAGCCAACACTGACCATCGCCATGATGATCCACCCAAGGCCATTGAAATGCACCAAGACCATAGACCAAAATGCACCACCAATAGACACTCACAACTGACATTCTACCAGCTTCAGAGCTCCAAGAGCAATTGCTGTGGCCACAATACCACTAAGTATACCAGTGAATGCGGAAAAACATTCCAATAACATCTTGTCATGAAGCATTTATAATGGATTAGTGAATTGTTTATTCATAATGTATTAATCATTACTCCCTCATTTGTAAATGTTAATAAGCTAGTTATTCACACATTTATAACAACTTTAAAAGTATGTAATAATGATTCATGAGATCATTGCTAAGATGTTTAAT
This sequence comes from Oncorhynchus clarkii lewisi, assembly GCF_045791955.1. Classification (NCBI taxonomy): domain Eukaryota; kingdom Metazoa; phylum Chordata; class Actinopteri; order Salmoniformes; family Salmonidae; genus Oncorhynchus; species Oncorhynchus clarkii. The sequence goes on along the minus strand of NC_092151.1, from coordinate 30,260,672 downwards.
ATAGGTCCTTATAAACCATTTACTAATCGTTAGTAAAGTATTTTTGTGGGGTCTAATCTAAAGCGAGGGCCATTTATACTTTATTTTGAATGGCCAGTGTTATTTCTCACAAAACTATTGGTAGACATTCCAGCAGTACCTGACGCTCCTTAATCGATGTCCGACATCTAATTAACATAATAAAATCTGTCTGTTTAAGTTAGAAATGTCTGTTTTTTGCATGGGCTGCGTCTCATACCACCGCATCCGCCAATGTTGGCCTTTTGCATCCGCGGTGGAAGGTGGCAGAGCTACAGCGCTGTTTGTCAGACCAGGAGACATCCCAAAACATCTGTCTTTTCACGAAAACGTAGCGTCTGAATGGTTTCGTCTACAAACTAATATGTTTACTCTATGGAAAGATGAGTGTTCTCTGTTTTGCTTTTCTTGACATTTTGCTTTACGACCCCCACAAGTGTCACAGGACTCATCTGAAGGTAATCTGGTACCGGGATGAAAAATGAATGGAAGGGAATGGGGCATTTACACGTCAACGGCATACAGATAATTCCACATGATTTTTTTTCTGACCTTTCTTACATCTCTCAGGTAAAGGACAGACACTTCACAACATTCTCATTTTGATTTCTTGTTCCATGTATGAATCTGTTATTCAATGTGTTTCTAGGGGCTAATAGCACTAAGGCCAAATTCAATGTTTCATCAAATAATTTAGTTGAATATTTTTGGGATACCTACAGGGGTCCTAAAATTTAAAAAAAATCAAATATCTAAATGGTCCTTGGTATGACCATCTTAAAACAATTCCATATGTTAGCTTAGGAGAAAGCCATCCCGCACCCTTAGACCATAATGGGATTTATTAAGGTTTCAAAATAGCCTGGAGCATATCAATGGTAAAAGAATAAGCACACAGTACAGGATGTTTGAGGAAACATGTTTTCACAAAAACTGCCAATGTTTTGCCAATTTTGTCAACCTCGCAAACCAACAAATCATTAAACAGGGAGATGTAGCCTGCACCCAACAGCTGGCAGGACCAGACAGTTTTTCTCAAATGGATGTTTATCCCTTCATTACTACTGATATGTGATTGACATTTAGAGGTATTTGCAGATAGAAATGTTATATGTATAACCTTTAAATGCTTCCAGTGCTTCAGTATTTTAACCACATACAATTTATTGGGGCTGCACTTTTACTGGTCGTTTAATGGTAATAACTCTTTAAATGTAATTTGGATAGTTCAGCAAAATCAGGTATTCAGATATTTGTTTTCTTACTTCATAAGCAGTCTATGAACTGCTCGAAGGAGTGACTGCAATCCACACTTTGGTTTAGGTAGAAAAGTTCAACAGTAATAAACAGTAATGTAAGCATTTTCGGAAGAAAAACATTACTTTACTCAGCATAGAGTGTGTATGAAGTTACACACCACACTACTACAACAGTGTGACTGTTTTGGAATGAAATGTTTAATATATTTTCTTAAACATCCTCTGTATTGTGGGCTTGTTGTTTAACCATTGATATGTTCCATGATGATGGAGCATCAGGTACTGCTGGAATGTCTACCAATGACATGTCCATATTTTTGTGAGAAATGACACTGGGCATTCAAAACATTTATAAAAGTATTTATAAAGTATAAATAGCCCTCACTTTAGATACTGGAAAAATACTTTACTGATGATTAATAAAGGGTTTATAAGGATCTATATTCAACATCTTATGAACGATCTTATGAAACATAATGATATACTTGAAAATGTGTTAATGAATGTGTGAATAACTAGCTTACTAATATTTACAAATGAGGGAGTAATGATTAAAACATGAATAAATTATTTACTAATCCATTATAAAGGCTTCATTACCAGGTGTTATTATGAAGTGCTACGCGCAGGCATACCCTCTCTATCTTGCATAACAGGCATACTCACCTTATCGTGTCTTATCATCCACTTTCCTTCTTATGTGAACTATGCTGACAGCATGATAGTGAAATTGCACAACACATGGCAACGCCATGGAGAGTGCTACCTTTATCTAGTCAGCACATTCCATGAAAGTGAAGCACAAAACTCTGCCACCGTGCACAGATAATGCCATCAACAAGACATTTGTTTTCCCCAGCAAGTCCCCCCAAAAATGTGGCTAGCAATGATTGACCTTTGATTCGAGAAGTGGGTGTTGGCCAGTGGATTTGAAACCATCAAACTGGTGGTGGCCCACCGAACACGCCTGAGGATGTTTGAAAAGAACACATTGAAACATCATGACATTTATCTTATAGGAAACATTTTCAGAGGTTTCTAATTTGGGATTTTAAAAGATTTCTTCCGACCCCAAAATACATAAGATTTAACTGCGAAACATTTCTGAGATCGTCAAAATAGTCAAAAACACTTAATTCTACCGGTGCAAGTATCACTCCGCCCAGGACTGGACTGGCCAGAGAGCCAGAGAGAGGGGAGGTAGGCTGAGGCCCATCCCAGAGGGGAGATATACGGAGCCCACAGCCCAGATCTCTGGTGCCTGGCTGGGGTAGACAGAGTATGGGCCAAGAAGACCACACCAGCTGCTCCTCTGGACACAGGCAGGCAGGCAGGCAGGCAGGCAGGCAGGCAGGCAGGCAGGCAGGCAGGCAGGCAGGCAGGGCCCAGGCTGCAGCTGCAGCGCTTGCCTCAGCATATTAACTTTGGCTCTGCTTCACCCCCTGACCAATAACAACTTGGTGCAAAAATATGATTTTTTTCCCCGACCCAGGGTCAGTGAGGAGATTGGGCTCAAGATCAGATTAATTTGCAGTGTGAAGAGATAATGCTTACTCTGCAATTTCTCACCCATTAAGCAGAGAACGCAGCAATCCTGGTGTATCATTAAGCTACGTTAGGCCAATACAGTACAACCCACACAGTCAAGACATTCAAAGCTGCGTGTAACTGACAGTAAACAGCTAACTATCCCGGTCTGGTCCCTCACCTGTCAGTGTATCGCCTGGTAGGTTCGTTCAACACCACACCGTGGGGGGCGTGGGAGAATGGTGGCTGGCGCAGCAGTCGGTGGCGGAGCGGCTTGCAGTGGCGGCACAGCAGGCAGTTGGGCTTAGACGCCAGCAGGGTAGCATCAATCTCCAGGTGCTGCTCCATGGTGAAGAACTGCACACCGTACACCTCCTCCTCCACGTCCAGCTTCAGCGTCAGTGGCGTATCACAGAACACGTTACTAGGGCCCAACGAAAGGTTGTTTCCACTCACGGTCAGGAGCAGGATGTTGTGGATGGCGGGAAAGGCCGTCTCCTCGGGGCTGAAGAAGGTGACCCATACAGTGAGGGAGTCGGGCACCAGTGGGTGGGGGAATTCTAGCTGGAGCATGCAGCCCTGCAGTGGGCACTCGGACAGTCCCACGGCCCCCTGCTCGATGCCGGCGTTGGGGCTCCAGGTACGCACGCTGGGCTCACACGCCTGCTCCACGTCTGGAGGTCCTTGGGGTCAAAAGGACAGAGGTACAGCAGATCAGACATAACATATAAACAACTATAAAGTAAATACACACTCAGACACAACCAACACAGAGAAAATGAAATACAATAGAAAACAAAGGTTAGGTAATTGCATTTGCAAACATGACCATGTGTGGTTGTTTGAATTCGTTTGAATGCAGGGAAGAGCTGCAGGTGCATGTCGAAAAAATCTATATATAATGTGTATATAGAACAGTGGTCTGACTGACTACAAATGGCTGTTGCAGGTGAAGTATCAGGGCTGAATGAGCTGTTGGCTTTTCTCAGCAATTGACTACATGCGACAGACACGGGACTGAGTTCATTGTCAGTAAAGCAGGGGAGCTGCCTGTGTTCCTCTTGAGAGAGGCCCTGCACAGGGTTCTCACTTCAGTGGCAGTCATTACAACACCAAACAGCACTCCTCCAGCCATATTTGGAGTCCACAGCTACCTCGTATTATCCAGAGTGACGTATACCAACATTCATCAAGCGCTTTGAAAAGCCAGCGTTATGGAAGACACTGTGTTCTCCCTGTTTTCCTTTTGTGCACTTCCAAACTGGCAACCGACAAACCCATTTGCTAACCTCAATTCTGGGCACCGCACAAAATTCCAGTGTTTAATCAAGTGAGCACTGAATTCGGTTTCCAGGCCACATTATCTCAACACATTTATTATTGTAAGTGTGTGTGTGGCCAGAGTAGAGGTAACTTTGAAAAAAAGGAGAGAAAAGAAACTGAGGAACTGAGATACTCAGAGTTTTGCACCCAGCCTCTCTCTCTCTCATAATGTGCCCCTCACATTCTGTGTTTAGTTTTTCATTGACTTTTTGAGGAAAGGAGTTTTAGCCACTGAAAATATTTTGTAATGTCAGCTGTTATGATGGGCTGTCCTCCTGCTCTAGAACTCCTACTGCGGATACCAGAGGTTCCAAATTTACCATGAGACAGGATGGGGATGTCATCCATCATAAGATCATCTATAGAGTACGTTCAAAAAAATGTATAAAGATTATATGCAACCTTGGCAAGACCCATGTCTGTTTTTAAACACTGTAGAATTACCAATACAGTAATTTTGAGTATTACAGATTTTATCCTTAAAATCCAACCAAGACAGCACCTTTTCATTAGGGTTAAATCTACTCTCTGTTATAAAAACAGCTCTGAAGCATTTGACCTAGCCTTGCCTCCCAGGTTGCTGAAAGGCCCTCAAGGTGTTCAGACAATCCAAACCTGGCCTTTGAATAGGAGGCCTTGCTTTCTCACTTGATTTGCTAATCCCATGGGGGTATTAACCTGTCTAGGAGATCGCTTGTTCTAGGAAAGGAGGAAAGAGACATTTGGAGGAATTCCAGCTTAATTGCAGTAGGGATGAATGTGTAGTGTTTCGCCCTCCAGCATCATGTGGGAATCAGACGGTGTGGAATTGTGGAGCGCTGGAAACAGGGGACTGGAATGAACTGGGATATGGATAGATAAACATAGAGGGATATGTCCGGGCATGCACTCTGCTTTCTAAGAATGGGGCCTACCTCTCCATCATACGTCACACTCTCTATAACACACACAACAGACTGACTGACTTGCACTGAAGTAACCATTGTCCTCAGAGGAGGCTGGTGGGAGGAGCAATAGGAGGACAGACTCATTGTAATGGCTGGAATGGAATTAATGGAATGGAGTCAAACACACAACAGAATGACTGACTTGCACTGAAGTAACTTTCACTACTTGAATTCATGCCATGACCTCTAACTAGAGGGCATGAGAGGAACTACAATGGAAATATGTCTTGCTCACTTGTGTTTTGTCCCTTGAGAGCCTTACTGTGTCATCTGTGTGAACACATTCATAGCTGTATGACAGCATATATTCTTCAATTGTTACATTAAACCAATCAAGCGATTCCTCATAGTCTAGAAGGCCAATAAACGTCAGTCAGTCATTCATTCCATCTCTCTGCATATGATATCTGCAGTCTAAACGGTTGGCGTGGGTGACAGGGGTGAGGGATGGAGAATGTGGCGGGAAGGGTGAGTGATGGGGAAAGCAGAGGGCCTGAAGGAGGAGTGGTGACTGACAGTCCGGCTCCTCTCCTCTCCCTCGCCTGGGGAGTTTGCAGATATTTTCTTCAGCACACATCCACCACACCTCTCCTTCTTTTCCAGATCAACCTCGCTGGCCTCCACTCAACATCCCAATGTTGAAAAAAAAACACAACCTTGTCCTGGCGCGCGGATGCTTTTATATAGTGCAACTCTTTTATAGGATATCGGAGGGAATTCCTGTGACATTATACAATGAAATGAACCGGAACGCTGAATTGGAACGTTCTGGGTTCAAGGTTCCACTGTGATTCATTATTGCTAAGAGTTTTGCCAAGAAGCCAAACAAGAGAAACAAGCAATGTCATTAAGACATTCTGAAATAGTGAGTAGCTTTTGGAACATTTGGAGCATTGCAGCAGTAAAACCATTGTTGGATTTGAAAAGATACTACTGAGGGATTGGACAGTTTTGGAGATGGAACAGGGCATCCGTCAATGCAATCGGGCATGCGGCAGGGGAGTCTTTTCCAATATTTTGCGTCATACACAATGCAACAAGGTCCTGGGCAAGTTTCTGGCTGATCTGTCATTTGTATTGTATTTCCTTAAGGGAGCATTTCTTATGCTGAGGTAGCGCACGTCAGGATTGATATTCTCCAGAATAAGTGTGTTTGTGAGTATGTGAGCGTACAGTACATGCATGACTGTGGATGTCTCTGTAAGTCTCTGTGTGCATCCATGTCTCTATCCAATCCCTCTCCATCACCAAATCATTATCTCATGAATATCATTGAAGTGCTAGTGGAGATAAAGCAGGGGAAGCTGTTCTTTCTCTTCAGGTACTTTGTGTCTGAACCCTGTCGCCCTGAGTCCCTGCAGTGTGCAGCCCTGACAGCAATGGAGTAGAGCCCAGTGAGTGTTGTTCTCCCAGACAGACAGAGAGAGCAAACACACTCACCACATACACACACACACACAGCATCACATAATGCAGTGAGGCTTGACACTGCACCGCCTACAAAGGAGGCCGCTGTTAATGAAAGCATGGCCCGACATCTGGGCCAGTCAGACAGGAACACTTGGCGATGCACGGCTTGGTGTAGCGAGCACATATACACATACATGTACTCACAGAAAAATGCACATACTGTATGTGCACACACACAGACAATTTACAAGGCCCTCATTGAATAAACCCGCTCCACACACACACACACACACACACACACGTGTGCACGCATGACTTTGCATACACACATCTCAGATCCTTCACGTCCATCCACACACACTCCTGGTTCCAATCAGCTGCAGGATCCTCCTCATGAATGTCACAAACCACATGTAATTCTCTTAACTATCTTGGGTGGTTTCCACATGGTTTCTTCCCTCTCTTTTTTCATCCTCTGGTTTCTCTTCCCCCAGCCATATTTCTCCTGGGTCTAGAGCAGTAAAGATTTACGAGGGGTGCTCCAACTCTCTCTCTGACCACGCCAGGGTTTCCTAGCTACAGAAGTGTTGGAATACGAGCCATGGGACTGACAGGTGTCAGGCGTTTTACAGACACAAACGCACACATATAAGCCTGTACACGCCTATTCACACACACGAACACATGCCTGAACATGCCCACTGTCCATTACACACACACACACACACACACACACAAATACATATTCACCCTCTCAGCCACCCATTCAACTACACACATACACACTACGCTAACACATGCCCACATACACAGACTCATGGCATTGGCATTCTGCATGCTTGCATCGTCGGGATGTCTGTGGGTGGCGGTTACATGACTGTCATAAGCTGCCATAGAGACAACACACACACACACACACACACACACAATAATGCAGCTGTTAGCAGCCCGTGATGGACTAGCATTGGTGTGTAAACAGGGGAGTGGGAATCTGCTGCTTGCTAACAGGGAGCACTTCCAAACAGTGAGGTTAACACACAGTGCCGCAGACAAGCCCAGACTTGCCTCTCACACACACACTGTAGCCTGTGTGGAGCAAGGACCATGCAAACAGACACACACATAGACATGTGCGCAAGTGTGAGCATGCACGCACATACACACACACACACACACACATGCACACAGACACAGCACTAATGGCAGTCTGATCCCTAGCCCAATGAGTCACTGGGTTCATTATTAGCCATGTGCTGTCGGACAGCTGCCAAATTGATCAGATCTCACTGGATTCTACAGACTCCAGCTCTGACCCTGAAAGACCACGGAATAACAATGGAATAACTTTGAAGCTTGGGAAACTGTACCATCTTGGCATCTCTATCAACATACCAACACAGTAGGGATAATCTATTCCTTTTCAATGTATTTCTTATCAGAAGACCTTGGACAGAGTTTTAATACCTCTGCATCTCCATATATAGACTAGACTGAATAGACTGATGTACAGATATTATCAGCTGTGTATTTAGCCATCAAACTTCCTCTAGACGCAGAATGGCATAATAATGGTGGATATACTGACACACTGATACATACATTGAATCACACTCCAACACACTCTGAACAATGCTTAATACTGCAGATGCCAGAGCCAGCTAGCGGTCAGAGGTGCACAGCTGTGCAGACTATTTATAAATACCAAATTCCATCTCCTTAATGCTGGTCCCTCTACAGTTATTCTAAAATCCTCTGCAAGAGCTGGAGGAGAGAGGGGAAGAAAAACGCATCCTATTTCGGGAATTCTGTTGATTTAAGCTTTCACTGTCCTCACTTTCCCTGATATCAAATGGGAGAAATTATGTCATGGACATGATCCATGGAGAGCTCTTCCCAGTTCCCACCATGCCTGTCGCTGTGAGCCCACGTTTGGTATTTCTGGGATACGGAATCTCCATTCCGTTGGGAACACTGGCTCAACTTTGACTCCCTCTGCGTCCCTCAGCTCGTGTCAAGGTCCGTGACTCAGATGAATCATTTGCATGCTTGGGGCTTGACTCAGCAACCAAATTATTTGCATGTTTGAGAGTTGACACAGAAGCCAAATTGAGCCTCATACTGTCCTAGTGAGAGTGAGAGTTCCTGATGTGGTGAAGATGCTATCCGTAAGAGAAAGAGGAGGGAAGAAGTTCAGGTGTGTTATTGACAGGGTGGGGATACATTGAGAATGCGTGTGTCCTGCCTTGCAAGGCAGGGTGGGGGGTTTACAGTAGCTACTGTGTGTACTGCATGTTCTGGGGTAGGGTGGTTAGAATCCAACAGAGTAAATGTAAATGAATGGGTAAAGTGAGTAGGAGAAGTGCACTGAGCTTTGAAGGGTACAGATGTATCAGCGGTGAGACAGAGAGGTGAGGAGTCAGTCAGTCAGTCAGTGTGGTAATAAATAAGCCAGGAGAGAGCTGTCTTACCTTCGGCCTCGCGGGGGCTCCAGTGTCCAGAGGGGGCGCAGGGTCGGGGGGACGAGGAGTTGGATGCGTACTGCAGCAGGACCCGACCCTCTGTGCATTTATCACACACTGATCCCACTTCTCTAGGAAACCAACAGACAGGCACAGCAACCAACTTAGATACAGTTTATAAAACACACTCACTATGACACAGTTTAATTGGACTGGTACTAATTTGTATACAGGCCAATAGACAGGTGCTAATTTTGAAAAAACAGACAGTCAACCCATTTGTCCAAAATATCTCCAGTACTCTGCAGAGTGGAAGTAAATATTAAAGACCCTGACTGTGCTGCATGCCCCATTCGTCCAGCTCATTTCACCTGTCGTAGAAGTGGCCGGAGATAGGCGGGAACCACTCCAGGGTAATGGCGTCATGCTCCTGCCCCACCACTTGGGGCGCCATGGGCACAGGGGGTGGTTTGGACGCGGGCTGCCACGTCTGGTAGATCAGGTCCAGGTAGCAGTGCATCCGGGCCACTTGGTTGGGGGTGAACGAGTCTGTACAGTCGTCATCTATGTGGAAGAGATGATCAGAAACAGTTCAATATGATGTAGATTATGTATTCATTTAAGTAGGATTTGGAATAGGTTGAGTTAGCCAATAGAGAATGGTTAGGGAATGCCTGAGAAGTAATGTACATATACTGTATACGTACAGAAGGAAGAAAAACAGGGCCCGGATGTACAGTCTGTAGCAATGTTATTAAGGGAAGCAATATTCATACAGTCTCCACAGGTCAGTTACCTGAATTTACCCAAGGTGTTTTTCCAATGCAATGTCTACATTCCACACCTGCTAAGGCACACACACAGATGTAGGATCTTAATTTGATCACCCTGTTGCAGGATAACTTTCCTTCATTGCAGGGCATTTAAAACGTGTAGTGTATTTGAGGTTTAGAAAGGCTTCTCAAGTTTGTAATTTACACTTAGAAATGTCACACTTTGTTTTCCCTTATGAAAAATGCATCAACCACTTCAAAAATATCCATTCATTATTTTCTGTTGCTGCCGGATTATTTTCCTGGTGTAGGAGACTGGCTCAAATTAAGATCCTACATCTTTATGTGACACTTGGGGTCAGCATACTGTATGGTAGGACATTCCTATGTTATGTGTGTTTATTTCTAAAGTGATGGGACTGCAGCGTGCGATGGATTATCGAACCATCGGCACAAGTTTGTATGACGTATCTGAGTGTGTACGCATGTGTCTGTGCCTGTTTATGTGTGTCAGAAAGTGTGCACGTGTTTGTATGTCGATTAATATTTTTGTATTTGTCTGTGCGTGCGTGCGTGTGTGTATGCGCGTGTGTCTGTATGTTTGCAATCTCACCTGCATAGCTCATGTAGTTGTTGTACGGTGTGTGTGTGAAGTGGCGACGCTCACAGGTGTCGTTGCCAGGCTCCGGGTCTCTGCAGTACTTGTACTTGGGTGTGGGGTTAGTGTCTTCACACAGATCTCCTGTCTCCAACGAGGGCTCAGTCTCCAGACACGCATCGTTACACGACTCAATCTCAGAGATCCCCCGGAAAACGTGGTACAGCCCGAGACTGTGGCCGACCTCATGGATCATGGTGTGGGTGTGACCAAATGTGCCGTAGAAGGAGGGGTTCAAAACAATACCACCTATGAATGGAGAGCAGACACAGACAAACACCTATTCACACTAGAAAGTACTGGAAGCTGGAGTAGGATTGAGATAATGCATTATTCATCGACCCACACAGCTTCATTATCAGCTTCCTCACTGTCAGTGCGGAGGTAGAGATGGCGAGACTGCTCGGGGCTCACACTGTAATTACTCTTAATCAACAACGGGGGCTGTTGAGAAGGGGGAGTGTGTGTGTGTGTGTGTCTGTCTTTACCCAAATGTGTTAGGGCTTCTTTGTCCCACGGCCAAGTGGCGACACCGGCCAGATCTTCATCAGACGAGTTGGCAAAGAAGACGTTCAGGTGAGTGGAGCCATCCAGATTCAGGATCTCTTTCAGCTCTTTTACATCCAAATAGGCTCTGGAGACCAGAGAGAGAGAGACAGTGAGAGAGAGGGGGAGAGCGAGCACGAGAGGGGGAGAGATAGAGGGGAGTAGAGAGAGAGATTTAAACAAATGTAGGAACAAGAGCCAGTTCATTTCACATCACAATAGTTAGCAGAGCAAAGATATTTCCCCCAAAAGTTGAGCATTTCAGACAAAAGACTGTTAAGAAGAGAGGTAGCGAAATCATTTCAGAATAGAAAAGTCCTGGAGCTTAGACAGGCAGATTGAGACATAATGTAGGCTGGTTGTCAAGAGACCAGTGGAGCAGGACTGAATGAGATGTGTTTACTGTGCTTGGCTAATACTATGCTAGAAGTGGACAGGGAATAAATGAGAACACATAGTCCAACACCATGAAACTGTCAGTCCCCTTCCTTCTGCCCATGTCAAAAGCCCTTATCCAATAGCCAAACTGGTGGTCTTGGCAAATCCTATTGACAAGATCAGTGAATTCTTGGATGAGAGAGATATATGTTACAAATTTGAGTTTCTTCAGTTGATATTTGTCAGCTGTCTTGCGGAGAGAGACAGTTGTGTTATACACACAGGGCAACTGGAGGTGAACTGATAGGCCCCAGAAAACTGAAGGGGGAGACGACGGCAGAAAACTGACCTGTAATATTTTATGTAATTACATCAATGATTAATTAAAGAGAGCCCTGGCTGCTTCAAATGACTAGTAAAGCAAAGTGAAGGAGAGATCTCAGACTCCGTTTGGAAGAGAATCAGTAAGTGGGGAAGCAGGACAACAGAGCACAAGGGTGAAGTGGGCAGCCATAAACACGCTGACAAATGAGGACATCGTAAAAGGAAGAAGAAGAATTAAAAGTTGCCGTAAAAAACCTCCTTAGTGGATAAAATATAGACTAAGCTACCACCCTCTGTGCTGCAGAAGTAGACGACAGTGGGGTGCCATGCAGCATAATTGGAGGGAATGGTCGTGGCAGGTAACATGTCAGGACATGGTTGGTTAAGTGTTGGGACAGAATAATAAAGAGGATGAGCCAAGTGGTGCAGACAGGGGACATGTCAGGACATGGTTGGTTAAGTGTTGGGACAGAATAATAAAGAGGATGAGCCAAGTGGTGCAGACAGGGGACATGTCAGGACATGGTTGGTTAAGTGTTGGGACAGAAAAATGAAGAGGATGAGCCAAGTGGTGCAGACAAGGGACATGTCAGGACATGGTTGGTTAAGTGTTGGGACAGAATAATAAAGAGGATGAGCCAAGTGGTGCAGACAGGGGACATGTCAGGACATGGTTGGTTAAGTGTTGGGACAGAATAATAAAGAGGATGAGCCAAGTGGTGCCGACAGGGGACATGTCGTTATTGCTGTTAGTTGCTAGCCTTAAACCCCTGCTACTATTGATCTGGCTCTTCTAGATTGATTTCCCTCCGCTCCTTCAGAGAAATAAGTCCAGACCAGTAGGTGAGGAAGGATAAGGATGCTGTATAGGTTTAGTTCCTGGGACGGGGTCTGGGCCAGGTGTGTTTGGAATAAGAGACGGCATAGTGGAAAAGTCCTGCTCGGCCTGTGGGAAACCGGAGGCGCGCACAGGGGCCAGGCCTACAGAGAGCACATGATATAAGGTCCTTCTTCCTAATAATTCCAGGAATTTCATTATTTCCTCGGAAAATATTTGTCCGGCATTTTGGCCGTGCATGAGGGGAAAAAAGGGTCAGGGGGGTTTAATGGCGAGATGAGTAAATCAACAACAGATAAAAGCAGTACTATTGTAGGTCAGAACCCATCTAAACTGAGTTCAATTAAGTCTAATGTATTGGCTCTGTGACAACAACACAACACACATCAGATGTGGACTGGATGGACGGATGCAGGCTTTAGCATGACTGCATAAAAACAGGCCCGGCTGCAAATGTGTCTGTCAGGGTGCATAGGATTTGCACTCTTCTGTGTGTATACATGTGATCAGCTTTGTATGAAAGTAATTGACTGCTTGATGTTGTGGGAGGCTGTTGAAAAATGGGGAGAGAGCATTGCCTGTCTGACCAGTGGCCTGTATTCATGGATGCCAAGGGAAGCCAGGCTTGACCAAATATTTGACCAATAAAAAAATATGAATTATAAAATAATTTATCTTTCGTCTCTCTGTGTTTTCATAATCTTATGTAAATTCACAAGTGGCTGAATCTTACCGGAGATATCATCAGAGCGTGGGAAACAGCGCCTCTTAGTATGTGTAGCCCATGTATCTGATGCTGTCTGGAGCAAAAGACTATGACGTTGTCGCCGTAGCATTTCATTGATTGATGCCAGCAAGAATTTGGACTCCAAAATGCATTAAAAAATAAATAAAAGATCTAGCCAATCAGTGTTGAGCTGAGCTCAACTGTGGGTTGTTCTGGTGCAGCAAAACTTCCCCTAAGGGAGGCCAGTTTGGATTTGGATTCACACAATCAAATCACATCCAAAGCAAAATGTCATTTACAGAAAAACGTGCCTGTTGCTGATCTACTTGTGTTGATGTCCTGCAGTAGCTAGCTTGCTAAATCGGCCCTTTTCTAAGCCCATGGATGCAGATGTGGATTTGGACTTAATTCTCTCTACAGGCAATGATTATGTCAGTGATTCTGATCTAACCATAAATTAATATGTTGTGCCACTGGCCAGAGAGATTGAAGTTCAATATGTAGCCTAGTAGGCTCATGTTACTAGCTAGCTAACTTAGCTGGTTCATTGTTGCCCATGCGAGAAAGCTATGCTAGCAAGCATTTTAGCTACAGTGGCTTGCGAAAGTTTTCACCCCCCTTGGCATTTTTCCAATTTTGTTGCCTTACAACCTGGAATTAAAATGAATTTTGTGGGGGTTTATATCATTCGATTTACACAACATGCCTACCACTTTGAAGATGCAAAATATTTTTTTTGTGTGAAACAAACAAGAAATAACATAAAAAAATGAAAACTTAAGCGGGCATAACTATTCAACCCAATAAAGTCAATTCTTTGCAGAGACACCTTTTGCAGCAATTACATCTGCAAGTCTCTTGGGGTATGTCTCTATACGCTTGGCACATCTAGCCACCGGGATTTTTGCCCATTCTTCAAGGCAAAACTGCTCCAGCTCCTCAAGTTGGATGGGTTCCACTGGTGTACAGCAATCTTTAAGTCATACCACAGATTTTCAATTGGATTGAGGTCTGGGCTTTGACTAGGCCATTCCAAGACATTTAAATGTTTCCCCTTAAACCACTCGAGTGTTGTTTTAGCAGTATGCTTAGGGTCATTGTCCTGGTAGAAGGTGAACCTCCCACCCAGTCTCAAATCTCTGGAAGACTGAAACAGCTTTCCTTCAAGAATTTCCCTGTATTTAGCGCCATCCATCATTCCTTAAATTCTGATCAGTTCCCAGTCCCTGACGATGAAAAACATCCCAACACGATGATGCTGCCACCACCATGCTTCACTGTGGGCATGGTGTTCTCAGGGTGATGAGAGGTGTTGGATTTGTGCCAGACATAGCGTTTTTCTTGATGGCCAAAAAGCTCAATTATAGGCTCATCTGACCAGAGTACATTCTTACATATGTTTGGGGAGTTTCCCACATGCCTTTTGGTGAACAACAAACATGTTTGCTTATTTTCTTCTGCCCACTCTTCCGTAAAGCTCAGCTCTGTGGGGTGTTCGGCTTAAAGTGATCATATGCACAGATACTCCAATCTCTGTGGTGGAGCTTTGCAGCTCCTTCATGGTTATCTTTGGTCTCTTTGTTGCCTCTCTAATTAATGCCCTCTTTGCCTTGTCCGTGAGTTTTGGTGGGCGGCCCTCTCTAGGTAGGGACCGTCGCTGGAGGTTCCGGACTGGGGACCGTCGCTGGATGCTCCGGACTGGAGACTGTCGCTGGAGGCTCCGGACTGGAGACCGTCGCTGGAGGCTCCGGACTGGAGACCGTCGCTGGAGGCTCCGGACTGGAGACCGTCGCTGCAGGCTCCAGACCCGGGGACCGTTGCTGGAGGCTCCGGACCGCGGATCAACGCTGGAGGCTTCGTGCCATGGATCATCACTGGAGGCTTCGTGCCATGGATCATCACTGGAGGCTTCGTGCCATGCATCATCACTGGAGGCTTCGTGCCATGGATCATCACTGGAGGCTTCGTGCCATGGATCATAACTGGAGGCGTCGGGCCATGGATCATCACTGGAGGCTTCAAACGTGGAGCCGGAATAGGTCTCACCGGACTGAGGAGAAGTACTGGCAGCCTAGTGAGTGGAGCTGCCACAACACGTCCTGGCTGGATACCCACTCTCGCTCGGTGAGTGTGGAGAGCTGGCACAGGACACACTGGGCTATGATGTCGCACTGGAGGCATAGTGCGTAGAGCCAGCACAGGACACACTGGACCATGGAGGCGCACCGGAGGTCTGGAGCACAGAGCTGGCCTAACTCGTCCTGGCTGGATACCCCCCTTAGCCCGGCAAGTGCGGGGAGCTGGAACAGGCCGCACTGAGCTTTGCTGGCGAACCGGGGACACCGTGCGTAGAGCTGGCGCAGGATAATCTGGGCCGAAGAGACGCACCGGAGGCCAGGAACGCTGAGCCGGCACAATCCATCCTGGCTGAATGCCCACTCTAGCACGGCCACTGCGGGGAGCTTGCACAGAGCGCACCGGGCTGTGGCTGCGCACCGAAGACATGGTGCGCAGAACCGGATAACACTGTGCTTGATCAGTCATTCTCTCCCCACAGTAAGCACGGGGAGTTGGCTCAGGTCTACAACCTGACTCCGCTAATCTCCCTGTGTGCCCCCCAAATTTTGGGGGGATGGGGCTGCCTCTCGTGCTTGCTTCGTTGCAGTCTCTCCCTCGCTGCTTCCACCTGTTCCCATGGGAGGCATACCCTTCCGGGCCAGGATCTCCTCCCACGTCCAGGATCCTTTGCTGTCCAGGATGTCCTCCCATGTCCAGTCCTCCTGACCACGCTGCTTGGTCCGTTTGTGGTGGGATCTTCTGTAACGTTTGTCGTTGGAAGGAGACCAAGGCGCAGCATGATAAGTGTTCATGATTCTTTAATTACTCAGAACACCAAACAAAAACAACAAAAGAATAACGAACGTCACATTCTGCAGGCTTCACAGAGCTAACAAAAAACAAGATCCCACAAACACCAAAAGGAGAATGACAACTTATATGTGATCCCCAATCAGAGACAACGATAAACAGCTGCCTCTGATTGGGAACCACACTCGGCAAAAAACAAAGAAATAGAAAACATAGAAATAAAGAAACTAGAATGCCCACCCTAGTCACACCCTGGCCTAACCAAAATAGAGAATAAAAGCCTCTCTATGGCCAGGGCGTGACAGCTTTCTTGATGGTGCCGCTTGCTTGGTGGTGCCCCTTGCCAGTGTTCCAGACTCGGGGGCCTTTCAGAACATGTGTATATATATACTAAGATCATGTGACACTTAGATTGCACACAGGTGGACTTTATTTAACTAATTATGTGACTTATGAAGGTAATTGGTTGCAGCATATCTTATTTAGGGGCCTCATAGCAAAGAGGGTGAATACATATACTCCTACACCACTTTTCTGTTTTTTTTTTTTTAATGTTTTTTTGAAACAAGTATTTTTTTTTTCATTTCGCTTCACCAATTTGGACTATTTTATGTCTGTTCATAATATGAAATACAAATAAAAATACATTTAAATTAGAGGTTGTAATGCAACAAAATAGGGAAAATGCCAAGGGGGGCGAATACTTCTGCAAGGCACTGTAGGTAGCCTGTGACAAAAACTAAAATCATACTGTATGACAGAACCATAGTCCGTTTTGCCAACATGAAAGAGAGGAGGATGGCATTGGCGTTCAACTGGTCTACAAGTACAGTAAGGTGAGTCAAACATTTGTTTTGATTGCATGCACACACACACAGAAATCAGTACCATGGACAGCCACATGATATTTAGCAACATTGGACTAAATAGTTTTTGGTATAATTCAGTTCATATTCAGTGTATTAAAGCATATATAGCCTTGTTGATTTGATGTTTAAATGTTTAAGTTGAAATGGTGCAGGAATAGCGGAGGCAGTGCTCCTGTTGTCTTTGCGCTGACTCTGTGGTAACTCTGTGGTTCTAAATCAGTAGATGTTTAGTAAACTGTCTAAAACATGAACTTGCTTGACCTTGCAGGTCATAACTGTTTGCTACATGCAATATCTGCTTTGTGGAATTCACTGGTCAGATGTTGCTATCTGGTTATGTGATGAAACAAACATATGTGTAGTTGAATGTATTCCGCCACTGTGACTGTTGTCTTTTTGATGTCACGGGCCAGCCTAATTGTATATCACGATGGCGTTTGAACAAATGCGTTATAGAGCAAACAATGCAACAGGTTGAAATATGGCTTTTTCACTGGCTTGGCCTCCTCAGTGATTTTACTCACACACAGCTACTGTGTCTGACACTACTTTGGCCACTGGGGCCTCTGGGAGTGAATATTCTAGTCTTGGGCCTGTCCTGCAATCGTCTCTCTCCCTTTCTAACACTCGCTCTCACTTTCTCTGTCGCTCCCTCCTCTCTTTTGTGCTCTCCCCATCTCTAACGCCCTCCCTCCTTCCCACTCTCCCTTTCCTGGCTCCCAGGCTCTTCTCTAAGGATGTCTCTGGTTTAACCCAAATTAGGGCCTGATGGGTCAGTTTCACCCCCCTCAGTGCTCCTCTCCCCTCATCTCTTACCCTTCATACTCTATCCTTCGCCCCTTGCCCCATATTCCACGTCCATTGCCCCTTGGGAGCCACAGGGGAGAGACAATTTTCCATTCATTTGAAGATTCCACTTTTCAGGCATGCCCTGGGAAGAACATTTACTGTAGATCACTTAGAAAGAGAGAGAGAGAGTGAGAGAGAGAGAGAGAAGAGCCTCAGAGAGAAGAGGCAAAAAAAAATTGAAAATGTAACTACACTAAATTCAGATGTCAGCGGGCATCTGTTCTGGGGCAGTCCAGGGTGCAAAGAGAGCTCAAACTGCAGTGTTAATGCTTTTATATCTGATACATATTAAATGAAAGATTATGACTTCATCCATTTACACCCATATATAATTCATATAAGCCCATAAATTTGCCTCGTATACATACGTCTGGGGCTGCTGAGTGTGAAACGCTGCGGTGAGTTGGCATGGTGATGGCGGCCTGACGGCCAAGAACACTTTTAGATCGGTGGGCCCCTCAGCTCTCCTGTCATCGGCTTGGTCAACACCGCAGACCCTAAAGGCCTCATTCATCCCTGACGTTATTACCACACTGACACGCTCTTTTTCTCCATCCTTAATCTTTTGTGCTTTTTCCCGCTCTAAGGAGGACACAACCTACGTAAGACCAAGTGTTGACACAAGTGTTCAAAAGTTGGACACCCAAGCTAGACAACTGGGACTTCCAGAGTTAGAATTAAAGTACAGTATAGAGAATATGCGCCTGGAAACACATGATAAAAGTTTCCAGTACTTGTAGTGTATCTGTTTATCTTAAGTGGAGACTCTTAATAGTGTCGGTGGTGTGTCCGTACCAACCAATCATAACCTTAAAGTGGGGTTTCAAAGGTGGTGGGACAGTCTTGAAAATGTGTTGGCATTCTCAGGTCAAATTACACATGACAGTGTTGCATGTGAATGCCACTAGATTACATTTCTGTACTATCTCACCAATGTAAATTCCAAATCAACTCCTAAGTACTTACTGTTGTTTCACCTCAGATTTTCACATACCGGTAAGCACAGTCAGGACCAGACATAAGGAAGAATGTCATCCCATGAAAAATCCCCTGACAATAACATCAAATATCAGCATAACCGTAAAACAGTATAACAACAAAGGCCTGTGAAAACAATGCAAAATATTTCATTTTATGCGAGGGGATTGTTAGGTATTGTCAGTGGTATTTCCAGAGGAGCCTCTGTCTGTGGACTGCAGAGAAGAGCAGCTAGCAATGCAGAGCTGCTGAGCCGAGCGGCCTACCACTGTCCCCTAATAGCCAGATTCCTAAACACACTAAGTGGTAACAGGCATGAGGGCTACAAAAATAAACGCAGGACCTCACAGCCATTGTTCCCTTGCGTATGTAGTGCGTAGTTCGTCCAGAATTCCACAATTAAGGAGGAATGTCGAATAATGTTTGTAGTGCGGCCCTCCATGAGGTTCTCTAGACATACCATAATCAAACCAAAATAAAGAAGCACTCGGGGAGCTTCTCTTTTTTCAACTTCAGAATTCTCTCTCTTTCTTCATTTCTCTTTCAATCTCTCTTATCCCCCCTTTTAAGAGCCCATCTTTCATATGTCTGCAGGGAGATTTGAATGCAAGGGACTGTAAGTCTGTGCCAATAGCTGATTTCTATGAGACGCCGTCTTGGCTGACTGTTGATGAATGACTTTGTGATGATGACTGAAACGGAGGGGAGAGAAGAGATGGCAAACCCACCTGCTTCTTCTTTCTGATGTCGCCTCACACAGAGTTGTTTAGCAGCCATGTTAAACACAGAGAGTGCCAGCGAGACAGTGCTTCCAGGCCTTTGCAATGAGCATGATAGAAAACAGCCTAGTGCCTTGAATCTGGCTACATCAGAAAGACACAAATATTCCCCACAATAGCCCTATTTGGGGCTTTTTCCACCCCCCCCCCCCCCCCCCCCCCCTCCCCCTCTCTTATGCATGACGCTGTCCAAAAACATCTACTAGCATCTGACATTGGTAGGTTGTTTTTTCTCCAGTCACCGCTAGAAATTCAAGACCACAAGGACCCTCTACAACCGCTGCAAAATGTCTCTGTCCTCAGTGTTCGAGTTTCACGGCCGCCAAGAAAAACCCTTTACTACTGGAGCCCCTCAAGGTCCATGACAAAAAGCAGTTCCAGAGAGAATCAGAAACCGTTTTTCTCACTGCTGCTCAATCATCCTCCATGGCACAGAGTAGGAATCCTGCACATACTGGCAGGTATTAGAGCAGTGGAGGCCTCAGCATCTCCTCTCAGTAACCCTAACAAACTGGTGGAAAAAACATGTATTTTATTTCAATGTTTTTATGAATACCACTAGCAACAACAGAATAAACACATTTTGAATGACATACCTACAGTAGAAAATAAGAGAATATCTTCTTTCTAATGATGTCAACTTCATTTCTCAACTAAAATTGAATAAATTACACTCACTGGAGTATCTAGCATAGGCTTTGATAAAGCACTAGTGTGTGGCAAGTGCTGCTGGCTGCTGGTAAGCTTTCTTGACTAGGACATTCATTTTTGCCAACACATGGCTAACCTTTGTATAACCACATGCTCTCAAAGAACAACATTTCAGTTACCTTTCCAGCTTATAGTCTTTGTAAGAGTTAACACTTCCTCTTCCAATTACAATGTGGGGAGAACAAAATAATTGTAAACTATGTACCTGATCTATTTATTGTAAAATGTTGATTACTTCTCCTTGCCATTATCATTCACCTGATGATAAGACAAGACATGCACAAAATACAGTACCAGTCAAAAGTTTGAACACACCAACTAATTCAAGAGGTTTTCTTTATTTTTACCATTTTCTATATTGTAGAATAATAGTCAAATCTATGAAATAATAACATATGTGGAATCATATCAATATATTTGAGATTCTTCAAAGTAGCCACCCTTTGCCTTGATGACAGCTTTGCACACGCTTGGCATTCTCCCAACCAGCTTCATGAGGTAGTCACCTGGAATGCATTTCAATTAACAGGGGAGCCATGTTAAAAGTTAATTTGTGGAATTTCTTTCCTTCTTAATGAGTTTGAGCTAATCAGTTGTGTTGTGACAAGGTAGGGGTGTTAAACAGAAGATAGCCCTATTTTGGTAAAAGACCAAGTCCATATATGACAAGAACAGCTCAAATAAGCAAAGAGAAACAACAGTCCATCATTACTTTAAGACATGAAGGTAAGTCAATCCGGAAAATGTCAAGAACTTTTAACGTTTCTTCAAGTGCAGTCGCAAAAACCATCAAGCGTTATGATGAAACTGGCTCTCATGAGGACCGCCACAGGAAAGGAAGACCCAGAGTTACCTCTGCTACAGACAATACTTTCATTAGAGTTACCAGCCTCAGACATTGCAGCCCAAATAAATGCTTCACGGAATTCAAGTAACAGACACATCTCAACATCAACTGTTCAGAAGAGACGGCGTGAATCAGACCTCCATGGTCGAATTGCTGCAAAGAAACCACTACTAAAGGACAGCAATAATAAGAAGAGACTTGCTTGGGCCAAGAAACATGAACAATGGACATTAGACTGATGAAAATCTGTCCTTTGGTCTGATGAGTCCAAATTTGAGATTTTTGGTTCCAACCGGCGTGACTTTGTGAGACACAGAGTAGCTGAACGGATGATCTCCGCATGTGTGGTTCCCACCGGGAAGCATGGAGGAGGAGGTGGGATGGTGCTTTGATGGTGACACTGTCAGTGATTTATTTAGAATTCAAGGCACATTTAACCAACATGGCTAACACAGCATTCTGCAGCGATACACCATCCCATCTGGTTTGCGCTTAGTGGGACTACCATATGTTTTCAACAGGACAACACCGCCAGGCTGTGTAAGGGAAATTTGACCAAGAAGGAGAGTGATGGGGTGCTGCATCAGATGACCGGGCCTCCAATCACCCTACCTCAATCCAATTGAGATGGTTTGGGATGAGTTAGACCACAGAGTGAAGGGAAAGCAGCCAACAAGTGTTCAGCATATGTGTGAACTCCTTCAAGACTGTTGGAAAAACATACCAGGTGAAGCTGATTGAGAGAATGCCAAGAGTGTGCAAAGGCAAAGGGCGGCTCTTTGAAAAATCTCAAATCTAAAATATATTTTGATTTGTTTAACACTTTTTTGGTTACTACATGATTCCATATGTGTTATTTCATAGTTTTGATGTCTTCACTATTATTCTACAATGTAGAAAATAGTCCAAATAAAGAATGAGTAGGTGTGTCCAAACTTTTGACTGGTACTGTATTTTTTGCTAACGTGCAATATGATGGGGTTCCCTAGTTTTGCTGGTTTGCCTAGGAGGGATTCCTGAGCAAGAAAAGGTTGAAGACCCCAGTCCTATAAAATTCTTCCAGAGGCTTAAAGAGAAGAGCAATACCAGTGCAAAGACGTATCGGGCGCCCGTTTTCCCCTGCCGAGGGAGATATACTTCCCCCACAAAAATGTCTCTCGAAGGTAGTGTTACACTGAAATGAGTCCCTACCGCCGCTAGCAGAGTGATGCTGGCCGCTCTCCTTGACCTCTAATTGCTCCTTCTGGTCTGTCTAGAGTGTCATTGTTTCCAATCTCACTAGCTCTCCAATCAATCTAGCTTAATTAGGGCTACAGAGTATAGACAGAGAGCAAGGGAGAGAAAAGAGGTTGAAAAATGAAAAGAGAAAAGATCTGTCTGGGCTCTTCCCGTGTTTCGTTGGTTTGGCCCCCCAAGTGTGGGAAGCTGATTGAGCCTGTGTGAAAGCCAGATTGGACTAACAGTCCCAGAGAACACCCAGCTGGGCCAGACACACACACCGCCGGGGGTAGAGTTACACTCTGCTTAAAAAGGGCCAGCCAGGAGACAGTAGGACTGACTGACTGTGTATCAAAACCTCACAATCATGGACAGTGGATCACAGCATTGAGTAAGAACATTTTTGAGGGTAGAATGCACAGAATGCCATGTCAGGAACATACACTGAGTGTACAAAACATTAGGAAAACATCCCCTTTTGCCCTTAGAACAGACTCATTCATTGTGGGGTTCCACAAGGATGCTGGCCCATGTTCACTGCAAAGCTCTCCACAGTTGTGTCAAGTTGTCTGGATGTCCTTTTAGTGGTGGACCATTCTTGATACACATGAAAAACTGTTGAGTGTGAAAAACCCAACAGCGTTGCAGTTCTTGACACACTTAAACCGGTGCGCATGGCACCTACTACCATACCCTGTTCAAAAGCATTTCAATCTTTTGTCTTGCCCATTCACCCTTTGAATGGCACACATACACAATCCATGCCTCAAGGCTTAAAAATCCTCCCTTAACCTGTCTAATCCCCTTCATCTACACTGATTGAAGTGGATTTAACAAGTGACATCAAAAAGGAATCATAGCTTTCACCTGGATTCACCTGGTCAGTCTAGGAATCATAGCTTTCACCTGGATTCACCTGGTCAGTCTAGGAATCATAGCTTTCACCTGGATTCACCTGGTCAGTCTAGGAATCATAGCTTTCACCTGGATTCACCTGGTCAGTCTAGGAATCATAGCTTTCACCTGGATTCACCTGGTCAGTCTAGGAATCATAGCTTTCACCTGGATTCACCTGGTCAGTCTAGGAATCATAGCTTTCACCTGGATTCACCTGGTCAGTCTAGGAATCATAGCTTTCACCTGGATTCACCTAGTCAGTCTAGGAATCATAGCTTTCACCTGGATTCACCTGGTCAGTCTAGGAATCATAGCTTTCACCTGGATTCACCTGGTCAGTCTAGGAATCATAGCTTTCACCTGGATTCACCTGGTTATTCTAGGAATCATAGCTTTCACCTGGATTCACCTGGTCAGTCTAGGAATCATAGCTTTCACCTGGATTCACCTGGTTAGTCTAGGAATCATAGCTTTCACCTGGATTCACCTGGTCAGTCTAGGAATCATAGCTTTCACCTGGATTCACCTAGTCAGTCTAGGAATCATAGCTTTCACCTGGATTCACCTGGTCAGTCTAGGAATCATAGCTTTCACCTGGATTCACCTGGTCAGTCTAGGAATCATAGCTTTCACCTGGATTCACCTGGTTATTCTAGGAATCATAGCTTTCACCTGGATTCACCTGGTCAGTCTAGGAATCATAGCTTTCACCTGGATTCACCTGGTTAGTCTAGGAATCATAGCTTTCACCTGGATTCACCTGGTTAGTCTACGTCATGGAAAGAGCAGGTGTTTCTACTGTTTTGTGCACTCAGTGTATATAATACTTGATTGTACTTACAATGACTTTTTCTTGAACAATTTTCTGACACAAAACTGTTGACTAGACCCTGACAAATCCTAAATTGACGATGCATATCAAATGGATATGAAACTCTCCATTTGACATCAATGTATGATTTGTGAGATTTTGGCGCTAATTCTGGCCCTCAGCTGTCTTGAACATCTGTTTCAAATGCCTATGCAAATCTCTCATTAACATCAATTCATGATCTGTGAGAAACTCTTAAAATTGAACACCAAGCTATATCTTTGTTTAGGACTCATGAAGCAGAGATAAAAGCACAGACAGAGAGCTGACCTGTGTGGAGAGGAGCGGTTGAAGCAGGTCTTGGTCACATCCGTCACATTGGGGTTACAGCAGTCTCCGTTGTCGTAGAAGAAGTTGTCCCAGTTACACTCGGGGTCGCACACCCCGTTGCCCTGCTTGTACTCGGGGCATCGGCTGCGGTGCCTCTTACAGTCGCCCGCGTCGAAGCCCGTCAGTGTGTGGTTGCACTCTGGGTCACATGCCTCGTCACCCACTTTGCTGATGTCACAGTTGGCCAGGACCAGACGGTTGCGCAGGGAGGAGTTGGTGACGTTGTGGACGCTCAACTCCCAGGTGATGTTGTAGACAGCGAAGGCCTTGTTGAGGTCCTGGTGTTGCAGTTGGATCTGATGAGGCATGACAGTGGGCCTGCGCCCAGCATCATCCCACACGTTGACCACACGGTATCGCATCGTCTTGGGTTTCCGGAAGGTCCAGGTGCGGTTGTAGTTGGTCACCACTTCCACGTTATCGCAGATAGTTTGACCACAGGTTGGGGGTTCCAGGGTGGTATCCAAGGACCCTCCACTTCCACTTCCTCCTACCCCTTCAGCCTGTCCCACCCTGCTGCTGCTACCCTCCTCTTGCTGGGGGAAGCTGCCATCCTTCACAGTCAGCCACTTTCTGGCAGGGTGCTCAAAGGTCTCCCGGATCACCAGCTGAGGCGCATCTTGAGGATCCTCGTGACCCTGCATATCCCTGATTATCTGCCTCTGTCCCCGAGCCTCCCTCCACAGATTTACCCTCTCCACAGCCCCACGGTAGTTATGGTTCAGAGCGTTCCCGCCCACCATCAGCACCTTGCACTTCTTGGTTAGATAGCTGAAGACGTTGCCCGACTGTTCCCGGCTAACACCCACCTGGGCGCCGTTGACGTAGAGTTTCATGTAGAGGCCGTCGTAGGTTACTGCCAGGTGGGCCCAGGTGTTGGGCAGGTATTGGCCATTGGAGTGGATGGAGGTGACTTTGTGGGCACGGTCTGTCTTTAAGGAGAAGAAGAAGCGTGGGTCGCAGTTGCCCTGCTCACTGACCGCCCGGATGCCCAGCAGCCAGCCCCGGTCGCTGGAGGCATAGAAACACTTATCATACAGACCTGGGAGAAAGCAGAGAGCGAGAGAGTCAGTTAACATGAGATAGAGAGACATGGTAAGAAAGAAAGAGGGAGAGAGACAGAGAATAGAAGGATAGAAAGAGAGAAAAAAAGAGAGAATGAAGCTTTGACTTTCAGATGTTCTTTAGTACGTTACCTAAGAGACACCTTCAATTAAGGTTGCACTATGCAGAAATCGCTCCACCATTTCCTGGTTGCTAAAACTCTAATAGTTTGCCAAATTTCAGTTACATTACAAAATAAGCTTGTATAGTGTAGAGAATTGTACCATCTAAACAGCTGTGAAATATATATTCCATAACCCCAAAAAATAAATTGTTGTTTCAGCTGTTTGAAGCTGGTGTACAAAACCGAAAGTAAAAGAGGCAAAAACAAAAGAACAGGAAGCATAGAAATAGCACACATAGAACAGATCTACCGCTTCTTAGACTTGCTTTCAAGTAGAATGATAGATCTATAACTCACATTTCTATGTGAATTTGGCCAGGTCACCCAAAAGGTTACATAGTGCAACTTCAATTAAAAGAGAACAACACAATCCAGATAGAAAGAGAGAGAGGGAGAAAGAGCCAGAGCGTTGGATAGTTCACTGATCACCTCTGGGACAGAGAGAAAGAGCAGATGTTAGTCAACACTGAGCAGCACTGGGAGCCAGCATTTGTATTCTCAGTTAATAACATTTTTAAAGTTTAGTCTCAGGGGCTTCACCGCTTTGTCTCCTGAACATCATCAACCTAGGAGGTCTGCCTCGAGTCACCCTTATCCAATTTACTGTTCATTTGACATATTTTGAAATGAAACAGTAAAATCAACAGTAAAATGTAGACACTCTACTGTAAAGTTTGTCTTATAATTCATCCAACAAAACATCAAATGCATCAGTGTGTCACGTAATCACATTCTCTCATTCATCAGATGTAGGCATTAACAAGGTACAGATTATGTCGTAGATGTACTAAAATTATACATTTGAAGATAGCATCAGAAAAATGTCCTGGAAATTGAGTTAAGGTGCATGCAGTATTTAGCTTGGGGAGACCCATAGACTCTTACAATGAATATTTCATGAATATGAGGCCATTTTAACATTTTGGGGAACCAGAAGATGTAGTTTCATGCAAAACCCTTGTTACGCTAGAGGCACCAAAACACCTTTTTCCTGTTGCACTTGGAAAGCATACAGTATGTCAAGTTCAGTGTGGTAATGTGTTTTCACTTCCCAGGGGATCTCTGAATGCTAAATGTTTATGTTTAGTGTGTGTGTGTGTGTGTGTGTGTGTGTGTGTGTGTGTGTGTGTGTGTGTGTGTGTGTGTGTGTGTGTGTGTGTGTGTGTGTGTGTGTTTGAGTGTGTGTTGTGTTGTGTTCATGAGTGCATACATGTGTGAACAGTTCATGTGTATACGCCTATGCACATACACCAGAGCACACTGACATGCCTAGCAGAGCCCATCAAGCATGAGGGAATCCATGTGCTCACAAAATATTTTGGGGACCACCACTGCTACAAACACGAGGGAAAGCAGCTCCCGAGTGGTGCAGCGGTCTAAGGCACTACATCCCAGTGTAAGAGGCATCACTACAGTCCCTGATTCAAATCCAGGCTGTATCCCATCCTGCTGTGATTGGGAGTCCCATAGGGCCGGTGTGGGCTGTCATTGTAAATAAGAATTTGTTCTTAACTGACTTGCCAAGTTAAATAAAGGTTCAATCTCCATTCCTTCCCAGTCCACATAACGCAATAAAGAGACCCAAGCTGGTTTCAGGACTTCTTCATACAATGTGAACCAGGTAGGAGTATCCAATGCAATCCCCAACCCATCTTTGTTACTCCGTCTATATAGGACTTTTTTTTATTTAACTTGGAAAGTTAGTTAAGAACAACTTCCTATTTACAATGACAGCCCTAACCTAGGCAACGCTGAGCCAATTGTGCGCCGCCCTATGGGCCTCCCAATCACAGCCGGTTAAGACACAGCCTGGAATCGAAATAGGGTCTGTAGTGACACCTCAAGCACAGAGATGCAGTACCTTAGACCGCTGCGCCACTCGGGAGCCCACAGTTCCTCAATGAATGAATATGATCATGCTGTTTAAAATCCGATCAGTGTCTTCACTCCCTTTAACATGATGCACATTAAGTAGGAGGATGTCATCATTGTCTGAAAGGGGGATATTCTAATGGCCAAGCCATTCAAAGAGCTTGGTGGGGTTCAATGTCAAGGTCAGCCGTATTTAGTGTGACATCCTCAGTGTTTCCACTACAGTGGAAGGAAAAACTCCTCCATCTGTCAGCTAGTGCACTCAAGGCTAAAAGGTATGTTAAAATGTGTGTTGGGCTTCTAGTGTAAACAGCTGTCATAATTCTGCCATGCTCAATTAATCTAACATAGTACACTTTTCCAGACCCAACCTGCTCTGTGTTTAGATGGGGCACACACATGCACGCATGCACGGACACACACATGCACACACACACACACAGGTATTTGCATACACACACTGAAACTAAGGCTAAAAACCATTCATGTCAGTTTAGAGGGCGACCTTGCTTGCACTTGCCATTTGTCTTCCCCCAAGGATAACACACTCAGGTACAAAAAAAAGAAAACAAACATCAGAGAAATCTGATGAAAAGCAGGGAGAGAGGGAACAATGGAGGCTAGCCCATTGTGTGTGCTTTTGAACTGTTCTGGCTCTGAAAGTCAGGGAAAGGGACATTGCATTCAGACAAAGTGAAGTTTTATTTTTTTTATTTATTTAACTAGGCAAGTCAGTTAAGAGCAAATTCTTATTTCCAATGATGGCCTAGGAACAGTGGGTTAACTGCCTTGTTCAGGGGCAGAACAACAGATTTGTACCTCGTCAGCTCAGGGATTCAATCCAGGAACCTTTCGGTTACTAGTCCAACACGCTAACCACTAAGCTACCCTGCCCCAAGCCACACCGTGTACTTGACATGTTGGGAATGTACATTGATCCTTAGACTCTAAACACAATTCCTAACAGCACCTGGCTCCAGTGGGGGTTTCAATTAAATATTCAAATGACAGTCAATTACAAGTCAATTTCATTTTGCTCTATAACTAACTGGAGACATTTTTCAACAATGTAATTAACTTGAAATCTTCTCATTACATTTAATGATTCAAAAGAGAATTGTGTAATATGCAAATGATCTCGTGGCAAACCTATACAGTAAAAGACATCTTGGGGAAAATTACATTTATAATTTTCCAGCCTTAGATTATCTCAACAGAAACACCAAAGCTCATCTACCTAAAGTCTGAAATCAAGAGACTACACGTAGCCTTTTGCTGTATGCCCTGTGGCTTTCCTCAAATGTATTATATAACTAGAAATCTGGCTATTCAAGTTCAATACCCAGCTATCTCATTAGAAATACAGTATGTCAAAATGTTGACATTTAACCAAAGTAGTTATGTCATCTTAGATGTTATATGTCATAGATGTTATATGTCTTAGATGTTATATGTCTTCTTAGATGCTATGTCATTGATGTTGTATTTCTTAGATGTTATATGACATCTTAGATGTTATATGTCTTCTTAGATGTTATAAGACTTCTTAGATGTTTTATGTCTTCTTAGATGTTATATGTCTTAGATGTTATATGTATGTCTTAATGTTATATGTGTTCTTAGATGTTATATGTCTTCTTAGATGTTATATGTCTTCTTGGAGGTTTTTTGTCATCTTAGATGTTATATGTATTCTTAGATGTTATATGTCTTAGATGTTATATGTCTTCTTAGATGTTATATGTCATCTTAGATGTTATATGTCATTGGTTATTAGTTATATATCATCTCACAACTAAACCCTGCATAGCACTAGTGCATCACTGCTGATGCATCTGCCAACACAGGCATTTATTGTCTACAGCTGGTCATGGAAGAGAAACTCTGATCCACTGTCTTGCATTTTCCTTTCTCTGATGCGGGACATGCATTCATGACCTGGTAAAAGGGCAAAAGGTCAAAAGGTCAGATGTAAAAGTCATCTCACATTAGGACAGGGAACATGTGTGACATGAACTGCCATGAGGATGTAAAGCACATGGCAGCATTCAGTCAAGTTAAATTACAGTTTGAGTGTCCCCTTCCTCTTTAAAGACCATCTTTATGTATCTTTCAAAAGCGGGACACCAATTGTAACCACATGTCAACATGTCACAATATGGAGAAGGGAAGTTACAGGGGCTCCTCACATTTTTTGGACTGGAGGGTTAGCTCAAAGTGTCTACGCTAAAGCAAAAACCATCGTCCTTGTTTCTAAAATTAAAGGCTGCTCAGTGACTGGTGTTGGTATAGGGTTTGCTCGGGGTTGAACGAGTGCGCAAATCAATCCAATGAAATCGCAACACTGAGCTATTCCATTACTGCTACAATGGAATCTACCCTGGCTTCCTTTTTTCCCTTATTTTTGGGTGGTCCTTTCTACTTCCTGTTTGCGCATGCTCATTTTGTCAGCGCTGTTCATGGTCCTGAATCTTGTTGTTCTGCTGGAATCATTCTCCTGCAGTTCCATTGGCCACATCTGCATTACAAATGACAAAGTGTGTGTGTGTGTGTGTGTCATACAGGTCAGTTTAAAATCCCCAGCTGTTCTTACTGATTGATACCAGTAAGCAGACAGCGGGCACATCTCCTCATGTCAATAGGCAGTGAGTTATCCTGGCAAGTGCCCATCATGAATGAATGCCTCTCTGTGTGTCTCAGAGCAAATGTTACATAGTAGCTACCACAAACAAACAGATATTACTGAGTACATTTCATACTGTACACATGTCAACAATGCAACATACATACATCGTGGGCCCTACATATGTCAGCAATGCAACATATGTACATATATATGTTGGTTCCTGAGTCCTGGAACACCTGGCTGGCTGTGAAAGTGGTTTGGACTAGGACTTCATGAAGTATTCTACTAGCTCTGGTTTTGGGCTGTAGAGTCAATAAAGACCAGAAAGGAATCACAGACACATTTTTACAGGAGTTATCTCTGGTCCTCCGCCAGTCACTTTGGTCCACTCAGAGGTCTCCCTGTGTGTGTTGTATGGTAAACACTAAGTATATACCACACTACTGTACTACTCGTCTCCCCTCAATTATCAAACGGTGAGTTGACACACTCAATCAAAAAGCAGTGACAGTGATAAAAACAACTAGGGTGAAACAGCTGTAGAAAACAAGCCCGGGTCAAAACTACAGGATGAGACTGCTTTAGGCCTGGGATTGTTGGATTTAAAAGATTAGGCATTATAATATTTGTCGATTGGGATTTTATTTGTATTTTTTATTATTACAAGGGTCTTTTCCCAAACACACTAATCTTAATGTTATGAAAACAAACAATAAAATGACATGCATAGGATAGGCTAAGACAAGTATGAGGTTAATATGCATTGTTGTGAAAGGGCTCTTAAGTAAGCATTTCACAGTAAAGTCTACACCTGTTGTATTTGGCATATTACAAATAAAATGTGATTTGATTTGAATATAAGTGATATAACATTACTCCGTCGGGCTAAGACATTCATCTGAATCACAAAGCTCTCAACAGATTCCCCAACGAGTTGAAATGCCTAGAGAGAATTTAATAAGGGTCTGGCTTAGGCTGCCCCCAACCCCAGACCAAACCTACACTCTGAGAAAACAAGGTGTTCTCTAGAACCTGAAAGGGTTCTTTGGCTGTCCCCATAGGAGAACCCTTTATAGTTCCACGTAGAACCCTTTTGATTCCAGGTAGAACCCTTTGAGATCCATGTAGTTCTACGTGGAACACAAATGAGTTCTACTTCGAGCCAAAAAGGGTTCTCCTGGGGGGATAGCCAAAGAGTGTAGCTAAGAGCGTAGCTAATAGACCAGGACAATATGGGCAAAAATCTATATCCCGATAAATTGACTGAATTATCACTATAATGATAAATTGAACGCTAAGTTCATAATGTATTATTATTTTTTTTTTTTTACATATTACCCTTAAAACTACTTCTACTACGACTTGAAATATTGTAGCTATCAATTGTCCCATCAACAATCACCCATACTAGCTAACATTTCATTTCAAACTTTACATGTCTCCAGTATAGGTTATTTATCGTAATGAACGATATCAGCAAAATGTTCGCAATAAGTGGTCGATGTTAATAATTTGTGGTTTATTGTCCCAGCTCTACTCCTACCCACTGGGCACAGCCTTCAATTCAACTTATCTTCCAAGTTGGTTCAACGTCATTTAATTGAAATGATGTGGAAACAACATTGACTCAACCAGTGTGTCCAGTGGCTAGACCAGTGTTTCCCAAACTTGGTCCTCTGGGAGGCAAGGGGTGCACGTTTTGGTTTACCCTTACACTACACAGCTGATTCAAATAATCAACTAGTCATCAAGCTTTGAATCAGCTGTGTAGTGTTGGGGCAAAAATCTAAATGTGCATCCCTTGTGGTCCCAAGGACCACGTTTGGGAAAAGCTGGGGTAGCCACACATCCAGACACAAATACAGAACACACGTACACGCAAAAACAGGGATGGTACAGTAGACCAGAATATACAGTATGTGTGTCTCAGTCCATGAGAGGCCTTCACTAAGTACAATAACAGGTCTATCATAATAAACATACTATGCTAAACAACACATTAATCAAGATTGCCTTAGCAGAAGTGTGTGTGTCTGTGTGCGTGAAACCCTCCCTTCTCAAGGGTAAGTGCCTCACAAGGGGTAAACTACAATAGTACGCATCTGCACACAAGCAGTCAGTTGTTTGCTACGCTCCCTGTTGGCAGCCCATGGGATCGAATCTCATACCAATCTACATCAGAAGCAGTGGCACAGACACCGAAATATATAAACAGTACATAGACCTAAATTTGAAAGAAATGCCGTCAAAGATTTGGCATTGTGGATTTCAGAATAACATGAAATAGTTTTGCCAGCTCGGTGTCTTCTCAATAATGTTCTGTGCTCGCTCACACAATAGTCTCTAAAGACGGGTTCTTTCCGGCAATGTAGGCTACCGTGTGCCGTTGCCTAGTTTACGTTGCGCAAGGTCTCGGATATCCGAGACGACTCACATAACATTCACAAGGTGCGTTGTGCGTGGATGAAGCAGGCTACTTTCTCCCTCCTATCACTTTACAACGCTTAAACCACATATTAAAATCTATAGACTGTACTGCCAAGACCCCCCAATCTATTAGAGGGTTTTAATTTCGTCAATGTTAGCGTCACCTAATGTTAATTGTGTCAAAGTTAGAGTCACCTAATGTTACGCGCATAGCCTATGTCTGCGGCTGGGTTTGAGGGATCTCAAACGCTCATAGCGCGCCACTCCGCGGCTCTATTCCGGTCTCGTAACCTCCACAGCCAATCCAGAAGTGTCGATTGGGAAGCATTTTGGATTTGCGGCACGCACAGTGCTCTCTAGTCACTTCAGAATAAAACATATTTCTCTCACTCTCCCCCTTTGCCTGCTGTGACGTGCCCACGAATTCAACGTTTCTAGCATTACATCATAGTTTAAAATAGCCAGACGCCTCATAAATAACACCATTTCTACGCACGATGACATCACCTGTCAATCAAGTGATGCAGTATAAATGCCAATATCGAACAACCTTAAAATAGGCTAGCTTATCTACAATTGCTATAACCAATATTTGAGTCATTTTACGCATGAAAGTTCATAGAAGGAAATTTTCAAAAAATATACCAGGTTATTCAAACAGTATGTGTATAAAATCCATTCATTACAATGAGGAACTCTGTAGTAATTTCACCTGTGAACGAAAATCGTATCTGAATTATCATACCCAAGTATATGCTTATGCATGCATATACTTGGGTATGATCACTCAGATACGATTTTCGTTTACAGGTTATATTACTACAGGGGTCCTCGTTGTAATGAATGGATTTTATACACATACTGTATGAATAACCTAGAATAACATTTCTGATACTGCTATTTTCAAGGCATTACATCATTGGCGCGGATCAGTTCTGAAATTAACTCACTCTCAACTCACTTATGAGTGCATGTTGTTTTACTGAGACAACCGTGCATGGTTTGATCTAAACAATTATATAATAATAGCCTACAAAGCTAAAGGTGAGTTATGACTTTCATTTGGTTTACTAACATAGCCTACTTTATTGCTTCATGTGTGCGTTTTAATACAATATACAGGTTTCACACTAAACTTTTAAATATGCTTTTGAGTTTTAGGTCGCATAAGACTAATAAAACCATTCCATCATTAATTTGTGAACTGTGACAGTTGTGTAGGCTACCTGCAATCACCGTAGGAGATCGTTGACCTCCTTCTGGTTTGATCCACATCTCCAGCGTAAAATTCCCTCTCGGTATCTCCACGCCCGGCTTAAGCCGAAGTTGGTCACCCCTGCCGGTAAAATAAACAGCTTTCCCCCGACCTGGAGAGTTCTCCTCCGCCTGGGAGGAGCGCCGGCGCTGGCGAGGTACACGTCGTTCCAAGCCGGGCAATGAGCGTTTGCCCCGGGGCAAGCGTGTGGCACAAGCCCCTGGAAAGGTGGCTCTCGCCTCCCTGATACGCACCAAGTCTCTTTTGGATCTCCCCTTTCTCCGGACAGTCCCGCACTCTGATCCAAAACATAAGATGAGTATCACCAGGCAAAGCAGCCAGGGAAAAGTCCAAAGTTTCATTTTCAGGAGAAGAGGTGGTACCACTTTTAAAAAGAGCAATGAATAGAAATAAATTTGAAAAATATAGGCTAAAATTCGTAGGTCCACAATGCTCTTCCCGAGTTTCGCTTTGTTTTGTTTTTTTCTTTACAGCCGCTTGTCAAACCGTAGATTCAGTCTAAATAAACCCATGAAGCATACTGTAATGTCACCCTTTATAATGTTAAGCCACGACCCCCTTTCCTTGCCCATGTAAAAGTAAGACTCTTCTGGAGAGATTCAATGAACACAGGAATATTTGATTCATGCATATGTTCCACGGTGTCTTTTCAATAGGTCTCATTAAACCAAAGGGATGACTAATAAGTTCTCAATCAGAGAGGGGGATGAGGTTGATGGTGCCCCCCATCACTCCTTGGATTGTATGAGTTACTCGCAGAAACCCACAATTGTCCGCCAAACGCTTGTCACACCGTTTTGTTGTTTTCTTATCCCACCTGCAAAACAGTATACAAAATGCCACATATTAAAATTCCAAATAAGTGAAAATAAACCGACCTGTCATTATTTTATTAAAGAAAAATTCCTTGACTTGCTTTTTGATTTTCAAAAGTTGAAATGCACAACATCATCTTGTAAAGCGAGAGAGAGCTGCAGAAGTAATAAGCATTGCGATCCTCATTGATTTGCCTGAAACAGAGAGACACATGGAGAGAGAGAGCCAGCACTGGGCGTCTGCTTTAAGAGCAATTACTCGGAAAGTCTTTTTAAGAGTGAGCAACTGATGTTTCGAATGTTCCGGGCTGTGTTTTTTTTTTTGCCGAAGTGGGAAGTCACAGGTACTCACTGCAATTCCATTTTTCCATGGCACATTGTGATGGGACGGGGTTTACTGAGTTTGGAAAGCGTATGTGTATCCCTCTAGTGGCTACAATTCAAACAATCTAACACATATTCTACACTTTCACTGATTCTGAGGCAAAACAAGAGGACTTAGACTGGTAAGTGACAAGCCATCAAACAATTCTCTTGATGCAGTTAGATACCATCCCTACACGATTTCCTATTTAAAATATATGAAACCAAAGTTGGATGTCATGTCTTAACTCTTAAATGTTCAGCAGTAATCAATGAAATTGTGTAAACACCCAGGATTGGAAAATTCTCTTTCAAGAGTAGGCCAGGAGGCTGAAGTTGGATTTAATAATTGCACAACAAAGCCATCCAAAAACATTACATCTATAATTCCAGTTTAATATCCCACTTGTACTGTAACCTTCCATGTCTGTAGTAAAAGACTGTGCATTAGGTTAACTAAAACAAAGCCGTAGAACTGACCATTTGATGTTCAGCACTTCCACCAGCAAAACGGCATTGTAATTGTAAACTAAGCACCAACCGATTGCCAACATTTTTAAGAAGTTTTTTTTTTTTGTCCAGACTGGCTGTCTTTTTTTTGTCTTTGTCTTTTGTGCAATCTGGACTGGCCTTGATTTCAAAGTCCATGGAAGTACATTTTTGGTCCTGACCGGACCAAATCTGAACCAATCATAGACATATTTCTTTGGTGCAGTCTGGACCGGCTTTGATTTATCCCAAACATAGACATCTATGTTTCGCAAGTTTGGACAGCACAGTACAGTAGAACACAGCAGTGTACAATACATTCAAGTAAAGTATAGTACAGCAAAGTATAGATCAATACAGTAAAGTACGGTATAGTTAAGTGATAATGCCTGAGAAGCTTGTGTTTGGAGGATATATTGGCACGGGTGTTGTTAGGTCTGAGACGAAAACACCGGCAATGTCAGGAATGCTTGAACCAGGTTATGAACACAAACAGTGCAATTAGTGCAACCAATGACAATAGTGAGGGGTGTGTCATAATTGCTAGGTTGATCAGGAATGAATTGAGTGAAACTGTTAAAAGCCCACAGCACATTGAATATATTATGCCATTGTTATCATTAGCATTAGCATCAACAGACATTATTGTTTCATTTAATTTCACCTATATATTTAAATATTTCCAATTTCATTTAAAAAAAAATGTTACATGTAATCTTTTGGTTCAACCATAATGTATAATAAGCATCATCAACAGGGGAAACATATTGGGTGTACTTTGATAAGCTGTAGAAAAAAAACATTTATTTACAAGACCTCTTCACAGAAAGTTTAACTGGTCATTAGAAGGACCTGAGATCAAAGTCAATATTCAGACCACTAGGGGTCAATGTTTTTAAACAGGATATCCAGTAGGCTTCCCTCTGTAGTAGTAGGATCTCAATGTTACCTCCTCTCATTGGTAGAGCAACATGCTCAATGCCTGTGTATTTAAGGGAAATGGGATGGTTAGCTTCAACAAAGTGAGCTGCTACTGGATAGTCTGTGTTCTTACACCTGAGCTGCAGTGTTCAGCTATGCGTTGTTTTAATTGTCTTTCCGTTTGTCCGACATAGGCTTTCTCACATGAACAGGTGAATCGATTACCCCCTTTGTCTTGCATGATATGACACCCCTAACAGGGATTTTTCAACCTGTATGTGGGTGTCTGAAGGATGTTTTTGTAGTGCTATTGCACTGTGCGCATGATCCACATTTGTAGTTCCCATTTGTAATGGGTGTCAAGAGTGTCTGAGTGGGCTCAGGGGGCAGGTCAGATCTCACCAAGATATCCCCAATACTGCGACCATGCTTATAGACCACCAGTGGGGGCTCCTTGAAGAGGTGTCTGATTGCAGAATATGCCATTGCTTTTTCAGGATTGCTTTCATTACACCTGGTGTACTTAGAGCAAAACACTGTTCCGTTATTTTTCTTCTTTGGTTTAGTTTTTAGCAATTAATTTTTGGGATTTTTAGATATTTTCATCATTGCAGCAGTGAGTTTTGTCCTTGCAGCCTCTCATTTTGAATTTATCTGTAATTTTCTTAGAATTGCTGTCAAAATCTGACTGGTGGCCACAGATTTGTTTAACCCTGCATAACTGGCTACATGGTAGACCATTCCTGAGGGGAAGGGGATGCATACTATCCGCACAGCAAGGTATAGCGGTCTGTGGGCTTTGTGTATATGTCTGTATGTAATGCATCATTCTCTTTGATGATCCATAAGTACAGGTAATTTATTTCTCTCATCAGTCTGCATGGTGAATTTGAGATATTCAGTGCTCTCGTTTCAGAGTTTGGAATTCATTTACAGTGGGGCAAAAAAGTATTTAGTCAGCCACCAATTGTGCAAGTTCTCCCACTTAAAAAGATGAGAGAGGCCTGTAATTTTCATCATAGGTACACTTCAACTATGACAGACAAAATGAGGAAAAAAATCTAGAAAATCACATTGTAGGATTTTTAATGAATTTATTTGCAATTTATGGTGGAAAATAAGTATTTGGTCACCTACAAACAAGCAAGATTTCTGGCTCTCACAGACCTGTAACTTCTTCTTTAAGAGGCTCCTCTGTCCTCCACTCATTACCTGTATTAATGGCACCTGTTTGAACTTGTTATCAGTATAAAAAACACCTGTCCACAACCTCATACAGTCACACTCAAAACTCCACTATGGCCAAGACCAAAGAGCTGTCAAAGGACACCGGAAACAAAATTGTAGACCTGCACCAGGCTGGGAAGACTGAATCTGCAATAGGTAAGCAGCTTGGTTTGAAGAAATCAACTGTGGGAGCAATTATTAGGAAATGGAAGACATACAAGACCACTGATAATCTCCCTCGATCTGGGGCTCCACGCAAGATCTCACCCTGTGGGGTCAAAATGATCACAAGAACGATGAGCAAAAATCCCAGAACCACACGGGGGGACCTAGTGAATGACCTGCAGAGAGCTGGGACCAAAGTAACAAAGCCTACCATCAGTAACACACTACACCGCCAGGGACTCAAATCCTGCAGTGCCAGACGTGTCCCCCTGCTTAAGGCAGTACATGTCCAGGCCCGTCTGAAGTTTGCTAGAGAGCATTTGGATGATCCAGAAGAAGATTGAGAGAATGTCATATGGTCAGATGAAACCAAAATATAACTTTTTGGTAAAAACTCAACTCGTCGTGTTTGGAGGACAAAGAATGCTGAGTTGCATCCAAAGAACACCATACCTACTGTGAAGCATGGGGGTGGAAACATCATGCTTTGGGGCTGTTTTTCTGCAAAGGGACCAGGACGACTGATCCGTGTAAAGGAAAGAATAAATGGGGCCATGTATCGTGAGATTTTGAGTGAAAACCTCCTTCCATCAGCAAGGGCATTGAAGATGAAACGTGGCTGGGTCTTTCAGCATGACAATGATCCCAAACACACTGCCCGGGCAACGAAGGAGTGGCTTCGTAAGAAACATTTCAAGGTCCTGGAGTGGCCTAGCCAGTCTCCAGATCTCAACCCCATAGAAAATCTTTGGAGGGAGTTGAAAGTCCGTGTTGCCCAGCAACAGCCCCAAAACATCACTGCTCTAGAGGAGATCTGCATGGAGGAATGGGCCAAAATATCAGTAACAGTGTGTGAAAACCTTGTGAAGACTTACAGAAAACATTTGACCTCTGTCATTGCCAACAAAGGGTATATAACAAAGTATTGAGATAAACTTTTGTTATTGACCAAATACTTTTTTCCACCATAATTTGCAAATGAATTCATTAAAAATCCTACAATGTGATTTTCTGGATTTTTTTTCTCATTTTGTCTGTCATAGTTGAAGTGTACCTATGGTGAAAATTACAGGCCTCTCATCTTTTTAAGTGGGAGAACTTGCACAATTGGTGGCTGACTGAAAACCTTTTTGCCCCACTGTAGTTCCTGCCGACTTCCTTCCCAGAGCACAAAAGGATTCTATGTATCTCTTCCATAGGATGATTTTAGAAAGTAGGGGGTGTATCTCTGTTTTGTAAATGAGTGCTTTTTCAAATTGTCCCACACACAGATTCACATAGTTTGGGGCAAAAGGGGAGCCCATGGCGACACCCTGAATTTGAAGGGAAAAGTCTGACTCAAAGATGAAGTAGTTATTGGATAATATCAGTTCAGCGAGTTGCAAGATGCAATTGGATGGAGCAAGGGTCTTCTCTGCTGAAGCAAGTGTGGAATGTTAGAGTACAAATACTCCACATCAAAAGTGGCCAGGAGGGTGCCCTTTAATTAAAAACATTATTTGGATGAATTTATTCATAGTATTTTTTGTTCTTTATCTATGGACGCGACTCAGTCGTTCTAAATGTTCCATTGCCACACTGGCTGGCAACGTTCTTATCCCTTGCTTGCTAGCTAGCCAGCCAACTATGGCTTACTTACAGTCACCTCAAATAGTGCAGCCAGAAAAACAACAAAGTATCTGAATTTGTTTAAGCTGTTTTCTAGTGACATTTATTTGGATACATTCATATCAATGAGCCAATGAGGCACGATTTCGCCTGGCATAGAAAATGTGCTCTCTTGTCAGGACACTGTTGTTCATAGGAGCTAGCCAACAACACAGCTAACAGAATCACTTCCACTTCAAACTGAAGCAGGAAAGACTGCAAGCTCGCTGCACTTCCTTTCATTTGACCTTTTTTCAATTTATATTTCTTTGTATATATCCATAAAAATGATTCCAAAGGAATCATGATTTTGACTGGCTGAGAAACACGTTCCGGCACGTTCATTACTATGGGACAGCTGGAATTTGAATATTGAATTTTTTTCAAATGTCATAGAGACAGACAGCAAGGTTTGTAAAATCTACACTGTTGTAAACTAAATGTTAATCTTAAAGAAATGTGAGATAATGACTAGAGGCTTTTTATAGTGGAGATCAAGTTTATAAATTGATTGGCTGGGCTGATTATACAGTGGATTGCGCAGTCAGATGGAACATATTAAATAGGCATTTCAACGGCATAGAGTTAGCCGGTGGTAACCTGTGGAATAGACACCGGCTGGAATGTGGTTTTAACCAATCAGCATTCAGGATTAGACCCACACATTGTATAATACAGTATAATGTACTGTATTGTACCCTACTTTAAAAACATTATGGGTTGCCCCCCCCCCCCCCCCCTTATGTTGTGCCGTGGCGGAGATCTTTGTGGGCTATACTCGGCCTTGTCTCAGGATGGTAAGTTGGTGGTTGAAGATATCCCTCTAGTGGTGTGGGGGCTGTGCCTTGGCAAAGTGGGTGGGGTTATATCCTTCTTGTTTGGCCCTGTCCGGGGGTGTCATCGGATGGGGCCACAGTGTCTCCTGACCCCTCCTGTCTCAGCCTCCAGTATTTATGCTGCAGTAGTTAATGTGTCGGGGGGCTAGGGTCAGTTTGTTATATCTGGAGTACTTCTCCTGTCCTATCCGGTGTCCTGTGTGAATTTAAGTATGCTCTCTCTAATTCTCTCTTTCTCTCTTTCTTTCTCTCTCTCGGAGGACCTGAGCCCTAGGACCATGCCTCAGGACTACCTGACAAAATGACTCCTTGCTGTCCCCAGTCCACCTGGCCGTGCTGCTGCTCCAGTTTCAACTGTTCTGCCTGTGATTATTATTATTTGACCATGCTGGTCATTTATGAACATTTGAACATCTTGGCCATGTTCTGTTATAATCTCCACCCGGCACAGCCAGAAGAGGACTGCCCCCCCCCCCACATTGCCTGGTTCCTCTCTAGGTTTCTTCCTAGGTTTTGGCCTTTCTAGGGAGGTTTTCCTAGCCACCGTGCTTCTATACCTGCATTGCTTGCTGTTTGGGGTTTTAGGTTGGGTTTCTGTACAGCACTTTGAGATATCAGCTGATGTACGAAGGGCTATATAAATAAATTTGATTTGATACTTTACAAACTAAACTGTACTGCACTGTGCTCTACCCTTCTGAATTAAACACTACTGTACTGCATTAAAATGTACTGTGCTCTACTGAATTAAACTACTGTACCATACTCTGCTGTACCGTACTGAATAAAACTCTACTGTCCTGTACCATACTCTACTGTACTGAGCCATACGGTACTGTTCTGTTCAAATTTGTGAAACATAGCCTCTATGATTTGGTCTGGTCTGACCAAATGTGTATTTGTTTGGGTGCGGAGCTCATTAGAATAATACTCAGCATACTTTGCAAGTGTTTCTTTTTACATACACATGTTGGTCATTCAGCAGACCCTCTTATCCAGAGTGACTTATAGTCAGTGCATTCAACTAAGGTAGATCAACAACATAAGTCATAGCAATATATTTTTCTCTCTGTAACCATTACTGAGAATGTTATTGTAGTGGAAGTGGTCTGTTGGTTTATTCTGTTGGTTGGACAACT
Source organism: Oncorhynchus clarkii lewisi (assembly GCF_045791955.1). Taxonomy (NCBI): domain Eukaryota; kingdom Metazoa; phylum Chordata; class Actinopteri; order Salmoniformes; family Salmonidae; genus Oncorhynchus; species Oncorhynchus clarkii. The sequence continues at coordinate 30,219,237 of NC_092151.1, read as the reverse complement.
TTGAATATTATTGCTGCAAGTTTTAATGTCTTTTAGATGTCGTTGTAACGTAATTTTGCTTACTGGGTAGTTGGAAATATATTTTCCCACCACCTAAGTTGACAAATGCGATGTTTTATGGTACTCTTTCATTGCTCTCCCCAGAGACAGTCAGGAATGTCAATGTTTCCCTTTTGTCACCCTGTGGGTTGTTTGGTGTAAATGTATGCTTGAACAGCTGGAAATTGCCACCTACCATAAAGAGGAAACAAACATTAAATATTTGCCTCACTCTTCATACAGTGTTGTGACTTTGTCATGGCAAGGTGGCCACATATTTCCCTTTGTGCCTTAGGAAGGGGACATGACATATGGTGAGAGAGGGCAACCCTGGAATAAGGTTTCAAGTAGACCACTAAGTGTTAAGTAAAAACTTCTTAGCCAAAGACGACAGATAATGTGTCTACCTCTCCAACCCCGATACACTAGATATATACACCCTTTCTTCTGGCTCTCTAGTGACCTCATAAACAGTCTTGTTCTGTGTCGGTCTGGGTCTTGGCCTGCAAGACCTACTGTACTCTAGCTCAGATTGGCACTTACATTGATTGCACTGCAATTCTATCAATGACGCCAGCAGTTGGTGTAGAGACGTGCGAGTACGGTTTCATCTTTTGTCTGGGTCAGGAGATTCTAAACTGAGTGACCTCAAGCCCTGTACTCAACTCTCCTTAGTGGGGTATGTTGATAAAAACTATTTACATTTAGCATCACTCCAACAAGGGAAAAAGTTATTTCTAACAAAGATATCTGCATATATTTCAGGATGTTGTGTAGCCCTGGAAATAAATCATTGTGTAAACATAAGTTTTAAAAACAAAGCTTGTCCAAAAAAACAAGTAGTCTCTTGGTACAATTTACCCCGGGTATGGGACGGGGTAAATTGACCCACCCAGGGGTAAGTGGGTGATGGTAGGTCAAAGTTTAATTCATGGAATGGGGGGTTGATATACTGTGCAGGACCCACTGTAATTACTGGGACAGTGAAGCATTTTCTCTTCTTTTGGCTCTATACTTCAAAACTTTGGATTATGAGCAATGAATACATCAAGCTTGTGACTCTACAAATTTGTTAGATGCATTTGCTGTTTGATTTGGTTGTTTGATTATTTTGTTCTAAATATAAATTCATGGTAAATAATATATTGTGTCATTTGAGTCACTTTTATAGTAAATAAGAATAAAAAAAATTTAAACACTTCTACATAAATGTGGATGCTACCATGGCTACGGATAATCCTGAATGAGGTGTGAATAATGAGTGAGAAAGCTAGATGCACAGATATCCCCCCCCAAAAAATATATTCTGAAACAGGAAATATATCCAACAAATTTGTAGGGTCACAATCTTGATGTAGTCATTGCGTGCTATGAATATGGGACCAAATACTTAACTTTTTACTACTTTAATGCACAAGTGAATTTGGCCAAATACTTTTGCTCCCCTAAAATGGGGGGGACGGACTATGTACAAATACGGTTCACCTGAAATAGATGAAAATACCCTCAAATGAAAGTGACAAGTCTGTACTTAAACAATGACTTTGAGGTTAAATATCAAACATTTTGAAGTATTGAGCCAAAATAAATAAAAAAGTTGCTTTACTTTTCCAATAATAGAGGACACTGTATATCTTAAAAGTATGCCAACATTCAGATATACTGTTGAAGTCTGAAGTTTACATACACCTTAGCCAAATACATTTAAATTCCGTTTTTCATAATTCCTGACATTTAATCCTACTAAAAATTCCCTGTTTTAGGTCAGTTAGGATCATCACTTTATTTTAAGAATGTGAAATGTCAGAATAATAGTAGAGAGAATTATTTATTTCAGCTTTTATTTCTTTCATAACATTCCCAGTGGGTCGGAAGTTTACATACACTTAATTAGTATTTTGTAGGATTGCCTTTCAACTGTTTAACTTGGGTCAAACATTTCGGGTAGCCTTCCACAAGCGTCCCACAATAAGTTGGGTGACTTTTGGCCCATTCCTCCTTACAGAGCTGGTGTAACTGAGTCAGGTTTGTAGGCCTTCTTGCTCGCACACGCTTTTTCAGTTCTACCCACAAATTTTCTCTAGGATTGAGGTCAGGGCTTTGTGATGGCCACTCCAATACCTTGACTTTGTTGTCCTTAAGACATTTTGCCACAACTTTGGAAGTATGCTTGGGGTCATTGTCCATTTGTAAGACCCATTTTGCGACCAAGCTTTAACTGTTTAACTGATGTCTTGAGATGTTGCTTCAATACATACACATAATTGTCCTGCATCATGATGCCATCTATTTTATGAAGTGCACCAGTCCCTCCTGCAGCAAAGCACCACCACAACATGATGCTGCCACCACTGTGTTTCACGGTTGGGATGGTGTTCTCTGGCTTGCAAGCCTCCCCCTTTTCCTCCAAACATAACGACAGCCATTATGGCCAAACAGTTCTATTTTTGTTTCATCAGGCCAGAGGACATTTCTCCAAAAAGTATGATCATTGTCCCCATGTGCAGTTGCAAACCTTGGTCTGGCTTTTTATTGCAATTTTGGAGCAGTGGCTTCTTCCTTGCTGAGCAGCCTTTCATGTTATGCCGATTATAGGACTCGTTTTACTGTGGATATAGATACTTTTGTACCGGTTTCCTCCAGCATCTTCACAAGGTCCCTTGCTGTTGTTCTGGGATTGATTTGCACTTTTTGCACCGAAGTACGTTCATCTCTAGGAGACAGAACGCATCTCCTTCCTGAACGGTATGAGGGCTGCATGGTCCCATGGTGTTTATACTATTGTTTGTACATATGAATTTGGTACCTTCAGGCGTTTGGAAATTGCTCCCAAGGATGAACCAGACTTGTGGAGTTTTTTCTGAGGTCTTGGCTGATTTATTTTGATTTTCCGATGATGTCAAGCAAAGAGGCACTGAGTTTGAAGGTAGGCCTTGAAATACATCCACAGGTACACCTCCAATTGACTCAAATGATGTCAATTAGCATAACAGAAGCTGCTAAAGCCATGACATTTTCTGGAATTTTCCAAGCTATTTAAAGGCACAGTCAACTTAGTGTATGTTAACTTCTGACCCACTGTAATTGTAACACAGTGAATTATACGTGAAATAATCTGTCTGTAAACAATTGTTGGAAAATGTACTTGTGTCATGCACATAGTAGATGTCCTAACCGACTTGCCAAAACTGTTGGTTAATTAACAAGAAATTCGTGGATTGGTTGAAAAACAAGTTTTAATGACACCAACCTAAGTGTATGTAAATTTCCGACTTCAACTGTAGATCTCTTTGTTCATTATCACTTACACTGCCATTTCTGGACCATTTGTCTGGGACAAGGATGTTGTTTCGATTGTGCCAAATCATAGGCAAGTACATGGGTACATGTTCGTTTTCTGTTTTGTCAATGTACCTCTTCAGTGTCGTTCATTCTACTTTTTTCATCCCTTGTTACTGCTCAAATCAACTTCTTCCCTTCTCTCACTTCCTTGGCTGCTCTCTCAAGAACCTCAATGGCTAAACCCCTGCTTGTTTTATGTTTTTACACACAGGTCATGATGTCTGCTCTGTGACACTATCTTGAGTTCATATGCATGACACGTGGTAAAAAAAAACACTATGCATATTTTCATACGATTTTGGGTGTGTTATTTAACTTTTGTACACCTGCGTTTTTTTGGGGACCGGGAACACAGAATTATATGAAACGAACACAACAAGAGGGATACAACGATCTACTTTGGTTTAGACACAAGCATCATGAAAACTGTAACACTAATTAATTAGACTGAAAATGTTTTTGCAATTTTTTAACTAATTTACTGACCAATTTTTCAGTGTTTCTTCCTTCACAGACTCCATGAAATGGCCTTTTCCAAAATATTTGGTCACATGATAAATTGTGTGTTTCCTAGAAACAAGGGGTGGCTCAACTAACCCTTTGAGTCAATTCACCCCACACTATATATCAACTGGGGAGAACCAGAGCAGTGTGCTTGAAGTTATGACGTTTCCTCTCAATTTCACTATAACTTGCCACCAAAAAACAGGCATGGTTCTAGTGCAGTATCAATCACATTAAAATCAGACAATTGGCTCTACGCCTGGCAATTATACAGGGATGATAGCATCCCATCTTAACCCATGACCTGTGATGCTGTCAGTCATTTTTCCGCTCGTGCCATTTCGTAACTGAAACTAGCAACCCTGGCCTGCAATAGCCCTCTTACATGGATAGTAGTTTAGGTCAACGGTGGGTCAGGGTTGGAAATAAAAAATAACAATGCTGCCATTACGGATATTGCCACTACTACGGAAAAATAGGAGATGCTTTCATGTATCCAGCACATTGTGTCAGAGCAATGAGCATCATGCAATTTAATGCAATGGTGCATCGCTGGTTTTATATTGCATAATAATTTGTATCTGGAAAAAGCATATTGGGAGATCTGATACGGTTAACTGATGCAGTTAAGATTACCATTACCATTCAACTTCCAATCCACGCATAGGCATTTGGGTTGTTATGGCCAGATTACATCTTAATTCTTGCATGGAGCAGAACAATCTGGGAGGGGAGTGACAGCTTTGAGAGAGACAGCATGGGCAGAGGAATGCACGTGTGTGTGTGTGTGTGTGTGTGTGTGTGTGCGTGCATACACCGCCTAAAGTATATCCCTACCATCCCCATCTACCACTGTTGCTGGGAGAATAATATTTGTAATCCAAGGGACTGAATGGTCAACTGACTCAAGTCAAACAGGAAAAAGTCACTGTCCACCATAATCCATTAATGCACTGGGCTTAATCTGCCACTGTGATAAAGTGCAAACCTAAATGCTCTCTCTATTTTTCAGGATGATGCAGAATGCAGAATGCAGCAAAATATATACATTACACAGCACCGCTAGGGAAAGAAGTGGTGAAAATGTCATTCCCCATGACATACAGTTCAGTTGGGTAATGTTACACCAGCTGTAAAAAATGTAATTAATGATGAAATGAGAGTGTCCTAAACCTGTTGCCACAATTGATACGTGCTGGGACCTTGTAAGAACCTGAATCCTTCTAAAAAAATATAATGCTGTAGAACACCCATTAAAGCTTTTAAGATTATAATCCCATGCCACCTACAAAATCATACCAGGGCTAACAGCCATACATGTTTCTATGAAAACCATTACGCATGGAGAATTGCCATAAAACATTTGGTTATTTCTGTGAAGGAGAAAATAGAATTGTAATTCCGTGCCATGTACTATACTATGTATTACATATTAACTAAGAATACACTAAAGAACCATTTCACATGACAAAAATACAACCATAAGTCATATCTAATCTTTTCTAATGCTTACGACAGCTGTCAGTTACGCATGCTTAGCATCTAAGGGCAGCCAGTTCAGCAGGACATTTCATCTTACTACCTTCAAAAAGTATTCATGCCCTTGACTTATTCCACATTGTTGTATTACAGCCTGAATTTAAAATTGATTACAAAAAAAAATGTTCTCACCCATCTACACATAATGACAAAGTGAAAACATCCTTATAGAAATTAGCAAATTTATTGAAAATGAAATACAGAAATATCAAATGTACATAAAGTATTCACACTCCTGAGTCAATATATGTTAGAATCACCTTTGGCAGCAATTACAGCTTTGAGTCTTTCTGGGTAAATCTAAGAGCTTTGGATACCTATATTGTATAATATTTGCACATTATTCTAGGCCACTCAGGAACATTCAATGTCATCTTGGTATGCAACTTCAGTGTATATTTGGCCTTGTGTTTCAGGTTATTGTCCTGCTGAAAGGTGATTTTGTCATCCAGTGTGTTGGAAGCAGACTGAACCAGGTTTTCGTCTAGAGCTAAGCACAGGCAAAAGCCTATTCCATTTCTTTTAATCCTAAAAATAAAACGTCCTAGTCCTTGCCGATGACAAGCATACCCATAACATGATGCAAAACTAGCTCTCACAGGTCTCACGTTCATCCATCTTTCTCAAACATACAATTTTGAAGTTGTTCCAGATGTCAAATTTGGAAGTATTTAAGGCATGAACTCCACATTTTTAAGGTTAAGTTTAGGTTAACTCCGAAATATTAAGGTTAGGCATTAACTCTTAATGGTTAAGGTAAGGGTTAAGATTGGGATAGGCTTAAAACGAAACTCTCTAAAACAACTTTCTATTGCTGGATTTGAACATGCGAACCTTTGGTTTACGCCTATCCACCATCCCTGTCCTCAACGTCCTACAAACAACAAAACCTACTTGAAGATATTGCTCAATGTTGCCCCTAGTGGCCAGTTTCCACGTCATCTCCCAACATGGATGGAGTCGAACACTGACTTGTAACACGGGTGACCTGGCTGTGATGCAGCCACCATGCTTAAAAATATGAAGAGTGGTACTCAGTGATGTGTTGGATTTAAGCCAAACATAAAACAGTTTCGGGACATAAATATTTTATTTATTTTTTCAATTTTACTTTAGTGCCTTATTGCAAACAGGATGCATGTTTTTGAATCTTTTTTTCTGTACAGGCTTCCTTTTTTTCACTGTCATTTAGGTTAGTATTGTGGAGTAACTACAATGTTGTTGATCCATCCTCAGTTGTTTTCTCCTATCACACCAATTAAACGCTGTTTTAAAGTTACATTTTTTTGTAAGCTTATATTCAAGTTGCACACAACAAGCTTCAATACCCCCAGTCACAAGGGGAGTTATGGCTGATTTAAAATGAAACTGTCAACCTTGTTACAGTCAACCCTGAAACTTTAATCTCCTTTTAGTTATTTTTTTAATGAATTTAACCTCTGGAAATCAGAAAACATGTTTAATGAAGTTGAGCACGTGCTCTTTATGACAAAGTTAAAATTAGGTGAAAATGAACAAAATTACACAACACAAAAGGCACTACTCGTGGAATGACCTCCTTGCAATACAAGTGTTCAGGAAAAGCTATTTTTCAGTGCTTGTAATTGTGCCTGGTGCATCAGTTAATGCCTAAGGGTTGTTCTTGAATTACGGCGGCATTTGGGCTTGGTCTTTTCGAAAAAATATTTAGTCTTGTAAAAAATAAAAAATAAATGCATTTGGGTACTTCCCATTCTAAATCAACTAACATGGCAGCTTAATGACTAAATGTGTGTTACCATTATGACAACATTGTACCACTAGTAGGAGTAACACCACCAATGAGACATTTTTGTTAAAATTAGGATTTTCTGAAATGGAGGCCACACATGCTCAAATCTATTCTTCATGATTTATTTTTTTTACTAATGGTATGATTAATGATTGCACACAATGTTATTTCCCTTCATTCAAATTTCCACCAGTCTAATATCCATTGCTCATGTTTCTTGGCCCAAGTCTCTTCTTCTTATTGGTATCGTTTAGTAGTGGTTTCTTTGCAGCAATTCAACCATGATGGCCTGATTCACGCAGTCTGCTCTGAACAGTTGACTTTGATATGTGTATGTTACTTGAACGCTGTGAAGCATTTATTTGGGCTGCACGTTGAGGCTTGTAACTTTAATGAAGTTATCCTCTGCAGCAGAGGTAGCTCTGGGTCTTCCATTCCTGTTGCAGTCCTCATGAGAGCCAGTTTCATCATAGTGCTTGATGGCATTTTCCAACTGCACTTGAAGAAACTTTCAAAGTTCTTAATCATTTCTCCATATTGACTGACCTTCATGTGTTAATGTAATCATGGACTGCCATTTCTCTTTGCTTATTTGAGCTGTTCTTGCCATAATATGGGACTTGGTCATTGACCAAACCTTGTCACAACACAAAAGACTGGCTTAAACACATTAAGGAAAGAAATTACACAAATTAACTTAAGGCACACCTGCTAATTGAAATGCATTCCAGGTGACTACCTCATGAAGCTGGTTGAGAGAATGCCAAGAGTGTGCAAAGCCGTCAAGGCAAAGGGAGGCTATTTTAAGAATCTCAAATATAAAATATATTTTGATTTGTTTAACACTTTTTTGGTTACTACATGTTTCCATATGTGTTATTTCATAGTTCGATTTCTTCACTATTATTCGACAATGTAGAAAATAGTCAAAATAAAAGAAAAACCCTTGAATGAGTAGGTCTTCTAAAACCTTTGACCGGTAGAGTACGTGTGTGTGCATAGAACAAGTGCAAGAGACAATAAACTGCAGGTAGTCCAGGTAACCATTTGATTATCTATTTAGCAGTCCTGTTTAGCAGTCTTATGGTTTAGGGGTAGAAGCTGTTCAGGGTCTTGTTGGTTCCTGCTTGCCATGTGGTAGGAGGTCAAACAGTCGACGGCTTGGGTGGCTGGGGTCTGACATTTTTTGGACCTTCCTCTGACGGCAGGGAGATCAGCCCCAGTGATTTACTGGGCCGTACTCACTACCCTCTGTAGTGCTTTGCAGTCTGGAGCCTTGCAGTCACCTTACCAAGTGGTGATGCAGCCAGTCAACATGATCTCAATGGTGCAGTTGAACTTTTTGAGGATCTGAGAGCCTAGCCAGAACTTTTCAGCCTCCTGAAGGGGGAAGAGGCACTATCGTGCCCTCTTCACAACTGTGTGGGTGTGTGTGGACCATGTTAATTCCTCACCATCTTAAATAAGCATGCCCTATTCAAAAAAGTGTAGAACTAAGAACAGATATAGCCCTTGGTTCACAACAGACTTTGCTACCCTTGACCAGCACAAAAACATCCTGTGGCGTTCTGCATTAGCATCAAATAGCCCCTGCGATATGCAACTTTTCAGTGAAGTCAGGAACCAATATACTCAGTCAGTTTGAAAAAGCTAGCCTTAGCTTTCCTAACAGAAACTTGCATCCTATAGCACTAATTCCAATAAGTTTTGGGACACTAAAGTCCATGGAGAATAAGAGTGCCTCCCCCCAGCTGCCCACTGCACTGAGGATATGAAACACTGTAACCACCGATAAATCTACAATAATTTCAATAAGCATGTTCTATGACTGGCCATGCTTTCTACCTGGCTACCCCAGCCAACAACTCAGCACCCCCTGCAGCAACTTTCCCAAGCCCACCCCCCTCCCCGTCTCCTTCACCCAAATCCAGAGAGCTGATGTTCTGAAAGAGCTGTAAAATATGGATCCCTACAAATCAGTTGAGCTAGACAATCTAGACCTTCTCTTTCTAAAATTATCTGCTGAAATTGTTGCAACCCGTTACTAGTCTATTCAACCTCTTTCGTATCGTCTGAGATCCCCAAAGATTGGAAAGCTGCCGCGGCATCCCCCTCTTCAAAAGGGGGAGACACACTAGACCCAAACTGTTATAGACCTACAGCTGAAGTCAGAAGTTGACATAAACTAGTTTTAATGACTCCAACCTAAGTGTTTCAACCACTCCACAAATTTCTTGTTAAAAAACTATAGTTTTGGCAAGTCAGGTATGACATCTACTGTGCATGACACAAGTAATTTTTCCAACAATTGTTTAAAGACAGATTATTTCACTTATAATTCACTGTATCACAAATCCAGTGGGTCAGAAGTGTACACACACTAAGTTGACTGTGCCTTTAAACAGTTTGGAAAATTCCCTAAAATTATGACATGGCTTTAGAAGCTTCTGATAGGCTAATTGACATCATTTGAGTCAATTGGAGGTGTACCTGTGGAGGTATTTCGAGGCCTACCTCCAAACTCAGTGCCTCTTTGCTTGACATCATGGGAAAATCAAAAGAAAGCAGCAAAGACCTCCACATGTCTGGGGGAGGCCTGCCAGCCGGAGAACACCATCCCAACTGTGAAACACAGGGGTGGCAGCATGTTGTGGGGGTGCTTTGCTGTAGGAGGGACTGGTGCACTTCACAAGACATCAGTCAGGAAGTTAAAGCTTGGTCACAAAATGGGTCTTCCAAATGGACAATGACCCCAAGCATACTTCCAACGTTGTGGCAAAATGGCTTAAGGACAACAAAGTCAAGGTATTGGAGTGGCCATCACAAAGCCCTGACCTCAATCCTTTAAAACATTTGTGGGCAGAACTGAAAAAGTTTGTGCGAGCAAGGAGGCCTACAAACCTGACTCAGTTACACCAGCTCTGTAAGGAGGAATGGGCCAAAATTCACCCAACTTATTGTGGGAAGCTTGTGGAAGGCTACCCAAAATGTTTGACCCAATTTAAACAATTTAAAGGCACTCCTACAAAATACTAATTAAGTGTATGTAAACCTCTGACCCACTGGAAATGTGAAGAAATAAATAAAAGCTGAAATAAATAATGATCTATTATTCTGACATTTCACATTCTTAAAATAAAGTGGTGATCCTAACTGACCTAAAACAGGGAATTTTTGCTAGGATTAAATGTCAGGAATTATGAAAAACTGAGTTTAAATGTATTTGGTTAAGGTGTATGTAAACTTCAGACTTCAACAGTATATCTGAATGTAGGCATACTTTTAAGTTATACAGTGCCCTCTATTATTGGGAAAGTAAAGCAACTTTTTTGAAAATTATGGCTCTATACTTCAAAATGTTTGATATTTAACCTCAAAGTCATTGTTTACTTTGAGACTTGTCACTTTAATTGAGGGTATTTTCATCTATTTCAGGTGAAACGTATTTGTACATAGTCCTCCCCCCTCCCATTTTAGGGGAGCAAAAGTATTTGGCCAAATTCACTTGTGTTTTAAAGCAGTGAAAAGTTAAGTATTTGGTCCCATATTCATAGCACACATTAACTACATCAAGGGGGGGGGGGGGGGGTGTATGTAATCTTCTGACTTCAACCTTATATCCATCCTGCCCTGCTTTCTAAAATCTTCAAAAGCCAAGTTAAACAGATCACTGACCATTTCGAATCCCACCGTACCGTCTCCACACTAAAGGTCCTAAACGATATCATAACCGCCATCGATAAAAGACAGTACTGTGTAGCTGTCTTCATCGATTTGGCCAAGGCTTTCGACTCTGTCAATCACCGCATTCTTATCGGCAGACTCAATAGCCTTGGCTTCTCAAATGACCGCCTCGCCTGGTTCTCCAACTACTTCTCAGACAGAGTTCATTGTGTCAAATTGGAGGGCCTGTCTTCCATACCTCTGGCAGTCTTTGGGAGTGCCACAGGGTTCAATTCTCAGGACAACTTTTTTATGTATATATAAATGATGTTGCTCATGCTGCTGGTGATTCTCTGATCCACCTCTACGCAGATGACACCATTGTGTATACATCTGGCCCTTCTTTGGACACTGTGCTAACAAACCTTCAAACAAGCTTCAACGCCATACAACTCTACTTCCGTGGCCTCTAACTGCTTTTAAATGCTAGTAAAACTAAGTGCATGCACTTCAATCGATTGCTGCCCGCACCCTCCCACCCGACTAGCATCACGACTCTGGACGGTTTGAACTTAGAATATGTGGAGATCTACAATTCCCTAGGTGTCTGGTTAGACTGTAAACTCTCCTTCCAGACTCACATCTTCAATCCAAAATTAAATCTAGAATCGGCTTCCTATTTCGCAAAGCCTCCTTCACTCATGCTGCCAAACATACCCTCGTAAAACGGACTATCCTACCGATCCTTGACTTCGGCTATGTCATTTACAAAATAGCCTCCAACACTCTACTCAGCAAACTGGATGTAGTCCATCACAGTGCCATTTGTTTTGTCACCAAAGCCCCATATACTACCCACCACTGTGAACTGTGTGCTCTCATTGGTTGGCCCTCACTACATATTCGTTGCCAAACCCACTGGCTCCAGGTCATCTATAAGTCTATGCTAGGTAAAGCCCCGCCTTATCGTAGCTCACTGGTCACCATAGAAACACCCACCCGTAGCACACACTCCTGCAGGTATATTTCACTGGTCATTCCCAAAGCCAACACATCCTTTGGCTGCCTTTCCTTCCAGTTCTCTGCTGCCAATGACTGGAACAAATTGCAAAAATGTGTGTTGTATCTCACTCTCTAACTTTAAGCATCAGCTGTCAGAGCAGCTTACGGATCACTGTACCTGTAAACAGACAATATGTAAATAGCACACCCAACTACCTCATCCCCATATTGTTACTTATTCTCTTGCAACCCAGTGTCTCTACATGCACATCATCATCTGCACATCTATCACTCCAGTGTTATTGCTAAATTGTAATTATTTTGCCTCTATGGCATATTTGGACACACTGTACATAGACTTTTATTTAATGTTATTGACTGTACGTTTATGTGTAACTGTTTTTGTCGCACTGCTTTACTTTATCTTGGCCAGGTCGCAGTTGTGAATGAGAACTTGTTCTCAACTGGCCTACCTGGTTAAATGAAGGTGAAATAAATAAAATAAAATTAATTGGTGATGTGGACACCAAGGAACTTGAAGTTCTCGTCCCACTCCGTTACAGCCCCATCAATGTGGACATACTCGCCTCTCCATTTCCTGTAGTCCATGATCAGTGCCTTTGTCTTGCTGACGTTGAGGGATGGGTTGTTGTCCTGTCACCACACTGCCAGGTCTCAGACCTCCTCCCTATAGGCTGTTTCAGTCATTGGTGATCAGGCTTACCACCATCGTGTCGTTTGCAAACTTGATGTTGACGTTGGAATTGTGCGCCACTACCACACAGTTGTGGTTGAACAGGGAGTACAGGATCGGACTAAGCAAACACCAAGGGTCCCCCATGTTGATGGTTAGTGTGGAAGATGTGTTGTCGCCTACCCTCACCGCCTGGGGTCGGCCCATTAGGGAGTCCAGGATCCCGTTGCAGAGGGAGGTGTTCAGTCCCAGGGTCCTGAGCTCTGGGATGATGGCGTTGAGGTTAGCCATGACCAACCATTTCATAGCTATAGATGCGAGTGCTACGGGGCGATAGTCATTTAGGCAGGTAACCTGGGAATTCCTGGGCACAGGGACTGTAGTGGTCTGCTTGAAACACATTTTGCATCTTAGACCAGGTCAGAGATAGGTTGAAAATGTCAGTGAAGACACTTGCCAGCTGGTCTGCGCATTTTCAGAGCATGTGTCCTGGTATTCGGTCTGGCCCTGCAACCTTGTTAACCTATTAACAAAAGGTCTTACTCACATCGGCTATGGAACGCGAGATCACACAGTCTTTTGGAACAGCTGGTAATCTCATGCATGGTTCAGTGTTGCTGGTCTTTGAAGCAAGCATAGAAAGGCATTTAGCTCATCTGGCTGGCTCAAGTAACTGGGCAGCTTGCGGCTGGGTTTCCCTTTGTAATCCATGATAGTTTGCAAACCCTGCCACATCGGTCGAGCGTCAGAGTCGGTGTAGTAGGATTCGATCTTAGTCCTGTAGACGCTTTGCTGTTTGATGGCTCGGAGGTCGTAGCATGAGTTCTTATAAGCATACGGATTTGCGTCCTGCTCCTTGAAAGCGGCAGCTCTTTAGTTCAGTGCGGACGTTACCTATAATCCATTCTGGATGGGGTATGCACATGCTCTGTGGGGACAACGTTGTCGATCCACTTATTAATTAAGCTGGTGACTGATGTGGTAAACTCTTCAAAATTATCAGATGAATCCTGGAACATATTCCAGTCTGTGCTAGCGAAATAATCCTGTAGTTTAGCATCCGCTTCATTGGACTACTCCCGCATTCAGCGTGTCACTAGTACTTTTTGCTTGTGGGCAGGAGGATAGAGTTATGGTCTGATTTGCCAAAGAGAGGTTGAGGTAGGGCCTTGTATGCATTTGTGTGTGTGGAGTAAAGGTGATCTAGAGTTTTGTCGCTTCTAGTTGCACAGGTGACAAGCTGGTAAAACGGATTTCGGTTTCCCTGCGTTCAAATCGCCAGCCATAAGAAACTGAACGTGCATTTTCTTGTTTGCTTATGGCCCTATACAGCTTGTTGAGTCCGGTCTTAGTGCCAGCATCGGTTTGTGGTGGTAAATGGGCAGCTAATATATAGATAAACTCTTGGTAAATATGGTCTGCAGCTTATCATGAGGTATTCTAACTCATGCGACCTATTTTAAATATCCTTTTATTGATCTATACAGTATATTAAATACTTTTTCACTGCTTAGCCTTCAAAATAATATATATTTCTCTAAATTCCAACATGTCACTACACCTCTACACAGATATCACCAGTGGGTGAAGACAGTAGCCCCCAGTAGTTTATAAAATACATACAAATATATGTTTTGCAGTATAAAAATGACTTATGCTTTCTTATTAAATAAGTTAAATGAAAGATTGTTTCCCCAACAAGTTATTTTTCATTTGAAAGTGTTCTTATATAAAAATGGTGACAAAGTAAAAGGGACAGCATTTACCACTGCAATTAAAAAATGACTCCTAATTATGTTATGACTCATTACTTTACTTTATCTGGACATTTCCTATGACTATCACACAATCATATTTATACCCCATATTTATACCCCAAGAGTCCTGGGAGATGCCCACTGCAGTCATTGCAACCCTTCACTTTGATCAATTCCTCATTATGTTTCCCGCAAACTCCTCCAGTCCTTTCCTTATCCAAGCGATACATCAATTATTAGTCATAGCCGCTAGCCCCAGAGCGACAGGGAGCGGGTTGTCCATCTCCTTCTCATCTTGGCTGCCACAGAGAGAATACCTGACATCCTACACTCCAATCACATTATATCTCTCCCATTTCCTGCTCACATCCAAACAAGGCCAAGCTTTTTGGCAGCGAAACGCAACAACTCATCCTAAAAGGTTAATACAGACACCGTAGTTTCCGCTTAGTCACTCACTAACTCAATTTGAAGGAAACAAATCATGTTTGACAACGTCTTTTACAAACAACTTTTCTTATTTTGTCCTCTGCTCACCAGATCACAATGACAGCATAATATGCTGAGGTAAACACTGCTATTATTCCTATACCCAATGTTGCTCTATTTTCTCATTAGGTTACACTTAATGTTATAGCCTCGACACACATACCATCAAACTAATTTTGGCTTCCCATAACATATTAAATGCATTTTCATTACAAGCTCTATTAGATTGCTGTGCCCCATCATTGGGCACCTAATTTATCACTCAAACAATTCTGGAAACTGACCAACCAACACACAAAGTGTCATTTCAGTCAACATCAACTCTGCAGAAAGGAATTGAAGCTGGCAGGTGAAGTGGAGAATCACACTCACTCTTTAACCTCACAATATGGCCCACATACTTTCCTTAAATCATTCACTGGTACTGAAGCACGACTGATGCATAAAACACTCCACCTTATAGCAGAGAGAGACACGAGAGATACTGTACATAGACAGACATAATGTAGAGGGGAAATGAGAAGAGGTACCACAAGAGAGACACACAAATGTAAAAGGCAGAAAGAAGGAAAAGGCAGACAAAGAGAGAAAGAACCTTTGGAGGATGAGCTGGCAAAACGGTTAAGCTCAGTGAGGCGTATCTCTATCTTCTCTCCCTCCCTCTCTAGCCCCCTCTGCTCCTGGACACAATCAACACTGAATCAACAAGCTAATCAGAATCACAAGGCCAAACTGTTGGCACCCTCACCTCTTCCCAGGCTGCCCTAATCTCAAACACATGATAGAGACAAATCCAATGAGCTCCATCCATTCAGCCATCAGTTCTCTCGCAAGCCAGTGCCATGACAGGACAAATTTGACCCCTATTGCATCAAAAGTGAGGTTGTCTTTACTGGAGAGATTAGGCTCACAATGTAACAGGGTGGAGATTCTTGGTTGGGTCACTGCTGTTTATCCTTGAGGGAAATGTTTTGACCTCAGACAGTAACCAGACGTGCAAATTAGATGAATTTATGATTTGTTTGAAGTGACGGCAAAAGACATGCAGGAATAAACCTCACACAGATAGCCGTTTGAAGTTGACACAAAAGAAGCTGATGGTTATGCTTCAATGTCTCGTGTGTCCAATTCTAAAAAGGAACTTTCTCACCAATCATTGATCACCAATCATTGAAGATACTGTGTGTCTATTGTGACATCTCTAAATCAGAACCTACAGAACTAACGTGTTTCTAGTCATCAAACTACAACTTCACCACTGCCGTAGTGCTCTGTGGGATACAGTAATACTCAATGACTTGCTCTCGGTTTAACTTTCCTGCCTGTAGCGAATTAACTACATGTGTAAGGGGCACAGAGTCAAACTTTGGCCCAGTCAGCAGCACACACGCGTCTGCCCCATACTCCGTCTCGTCTAGTCAGTAGGGCTCGTCCATATGGAGATGGTTAAAAGCCTCATTAGTCGGCCTACTTGAAATACAGTCGCAGTGACGCTTGTCCATAAAAGCACAAAGTAGAGTGGTTTCTGCGGTGGCATTAACCAGGTCGAGGCATCGAACCCCAGAGACTTGGCACAGGCCACGTTCGCTCGAGTGATGGCTGAAACCTGAACGCATTCCAAGAAAGGAGAAGGAAGGACGTTTTCTTGGAAGGTCTCTGGAACCTTTTCGTTGGAGTAGACTCATCCATCTTTGGGTGAGGAAGGATGGAACATTTTCAGAAAAAATGTATGGTAGCCTACAATGGGATATGGTCCATTGAAAGAAAAATGACTTGGTTTTACTCAAAACATATGGTATTACGAAAGTGTAGCTTGAGGGAAGGCAAAATCTTTCACTGGATCGACATAATTTTTACAATTCTGTCTGTCTAAAAACTAGATGAGGATCCACCAATAGGACAACCATCTACAATGTGACATTTCACCTGTATTGAACGGGTGACATTAAATTACCCTAACTTCTGAAGTTAGGGATATACGTGAAGCTTTATGGCTAAAGTATGTTAGTTTGAGGGTTGGATAATGTTACCCAAAAGTGTGTTCGAGAGAGATTTGCTGGGCCGTTTGATTCAGACCCTAAAAGTTCTGATCTGTTTGGTGAGCTGACAATATGAAAAAGGGCAGGCCTAAAGCCACTCCCTGTAAAATCTACAAACAGGAGAAATTATGCAGAGCTATTGAGAGGTTTTATAATCAAACAGCACTCCAATTTTAACGGTGTGTGTGTGCACGCATGAATGTATGCGTGTCCTCATTACCAGTTCACTTGAAACAATAACATTTTATTTCTTATTGAGAACCTTTCTTTATTTTACCTTTATTTAACTATGCAAGTTCCTGGAGAGAAGTTGCTTCTTTGCTGCCCTTCTTGACACCAGGCCATCCTCAAAGTCTTCGCCTCACTGTGCGTACAGATGCACTCACACCTGCCTGCTGCCATTCCTGAGCAACTCTGTACTGTTGGGACCCCGATCCCGCAGCTGAATCAACTGTAGGAGACGGTCGTGGCGCTTGCTGGACATGCTTGGGCGCCCTGAAGCCTTCTTCACAACAACTGAATCGCTCTCCTTGAAGTTCTTGATGATCCGATAAATGGTTGATTTAGGTGCAATCTTACTGGCAGCGATATCCTTGCCTGTGAAGCCCTTTTTGTGCACAGCAATGATGATGGCACGTGTTTCCTTGCAAGTAATCATGATTGACAGAGGAAGAACAATGTTTCCAAGCACCACCCTCCTTTTGAAGCTTCCAGTCTGTTAGTCAAACTCAATCAGCATGACAGAGTGATCTCCAGCCTTGTCCTCGTCAACACTCACACCTGTGTTAACGAGAGAATCACTGACGATGTCAGCTGGTCCTTTTGTGGCAAGGCTGAAATGCAGTGGAAATGTTTTTTTGGGGTTAATTTGCATGGCAAAGAGGGACCTTGCAATTAATTCTCTCGTCATAACATTCTGGAGTATATGCAAATTGTCATCATACAAACTGATGCAGCAGACTTTGAAAATTAAGTGTCATTCTCAACTTTTGGCCACGACTGTACAGCCATAAACTTTGAGCAACTTTACAACAAAAGACAAAACTATGTATTTGCATTGATTTGACTACAATTATCAACTGTATCGCCACTGACATGGAATGAGCCGTCCTACTGTAAGTGCAGGGCTGTTGGAGAAGCTTCTGGATGAATTCGGTTGGAAAACGGAAACCACAGAGCCGTATAGTAACACTGTCAAAGGCAATTAAAAGTGAAAACCTCAGTCACTAGAGAGATAAAATATGTACTTATGAAAACCACAATAGGTTGTAATTGGGGTCAATACAGAGGTATTACTGCAATACTGGCGTCCTCAGTTCTGTGCCAAATGTTTTCTCCCATACAAACACACACCCACCCAGGGTGAGAGGGTCACCACATGGTATCCACTGACCTTTTCTAAATATATGGCAGAAAACAGACTCATTAAAGTGATCTCTTTGCTTTTTATTAGGTGTTATATCTATGTAACGCAGACAATTGAGAGGCGTTTCCACTCCCTGCAGATGCCAATTGCGTGTGTGCGGGAGAGTAGGCCTGTGTGTGTGTGTGTGTGTACATGCATGTCCAGCCACACGTGTATGGGTGTTTGTATGTGTGATGGGAAGAAAGAGAGCGCATACCTAAAGTATGAACATCTGTCAAAGCAAGCATGTCCATATGCAACATTGAATGTGTGACTGTGCGCAGTCTACCAGCAGATGAAAGAATTCAAGTTAGTAAATCAGTCGCTGTCAAAAGTAGGTGAAGTTCAACACAGGAACCTGTCAGACAGTCAATATACATGTATTAAAAGTACCCTTTTAATACCTTCAAGAGTCACTGCATAATATCTTTGAGGTGATAGATTTTGACCCACAGGAGATTGTTACGCTTCATACTAACAATTAAAGATTAATTGAGTGCCGACTATTAACAAAGCATCCGATTACATAAGTGGCGCCATGTGTCTGTTTGAACAAGTACTACAGGACCTTCTGGGGCAGTGTGACCCGTAAGCAATAAGAGAAATTCCCATCAAGAGAGGGGGTGTGGGAATTGTGTAAAGGTGCACAGCAGATTGCAGTGTGTGCTTGTGCATGCATGCGAACAGTGGACTTAGTTTACGGTACTCACCACCAATGATTTAACTTAAATTCCTGTCAATATTCCATCATTTCTGAGCAGCACTGCGATTGGCCAGTATACAGTATTTCTGTCTTACCCATCCACAACATAAGAGACAAACAGAAAAGGTTTCCACCAAGCCACCTGAGAGTACCAAGTGCCAAAATAATTCAGTCAAGTCACTGTCCCTGGTTTGTTATGTAAGCCTGTGCATTCTTAATGGTCAGGGGTTTGGAGCCAGGCCTGGACCCAGATGCCAGCGTCTGCTGTGTATCTGTGGTGTTCTTGCTGGTAGGCTGTGTTTGTTTGTGTAAGAATAAGCGTATTTGAATGACGGTGGTATGTATAGTATGCAGTGAGAGGGAAGGGATAAACAGTGAGAACAATAGCCTATCTACAATATACTTGGAGGTATTTCTTACAGCCTTGCATCCAAACCATGACAAACCACAGGTCTGAAGAGTTGTGTGACTACAATGTACAACCTTTGAACAAATTTACATTTGTAACATCAAAGAAATTAAGGATTGCGCCTTTGTGGCCACAGAATGAAATGCTCCAAACAAAAACATTTAAGCCAATCAACGTGCAGTACTCACAAAGCCCCTCCCCCTCATCCCAACCAGGTCAACACTGACCTAATATCTTCCTTTCTATAGACAGATTGTGTTTTTAAATCAGCATTTAAAAATAAATACATGTCCTCTCAGGTCTTTCCCACAAACACTGATCCCAAATCCCCATCCTTCGCTCTGGAGAGAACAGTCCTTATGGGGCTGATGTCAAAGGTCACAGAGGATCACTGATCAATAACCCCCTGCCTGATCGATCAGACTTCCTTTTCTTTTCTCTCCACCAACCAGATACAAGCTCACTGTATAACAAGAGAGCTGGGGATAGAACGAGACAGGGGAATGGGAGAGAGGCCTCCTCCCTTCCTCCCTCTAGGATCACTAAAGTATTTGAGTCTTGCTTGACATTGTCAAGGACTAGGCATTGATGAGAGCGGTGCATCATGATACACCTGCCTTGCCATGGAGTCCTGCTGTTTTTGTTATAGAACTAAAAAAGGGGTCTTACAGGAGATGTAGCTCTCCAGTTGGTAATTATTTCCTTATGGCAAAAACACCCACATCTCCAGACATTTACACTTAATTGCTACGCTTCTCACCCAGATTGGTAGCCTATTTGACTAACAGATATTCTGTACAGAGTAAGTGCCTAGGGCGAAATCCAAATAAAGCTGCAGTGGGTGTGTGTGTGTGTGTAAAATGAACATTAATCGCCAATAAGGCATTGAATTTAATGGAATAATCACACACATGAAAGATTTGGCATGTAATGAAGAGCCAGAAATCACCATTATCAAAGTAGATTTCTAACTAAAAATGGGGAGCTAGCCGATGCATATGGACAGAATTATGAAATGTGTCCAGATAAAATGTTCAGTTTCTGATGATTGTCTAAACACTATCAAAATAATCTGTCAGCTTTAATTATCAGAAAAGACAGATAAAGGGCTGTTTTTCAGCATCTTTGCCAATACAAAATGCACAGGTTGTATTTTGAGGGCAGTGTTCTCGTTCCAAGAATGAATTATGCTCCTCAAAAGATTAATTGCAGAGCACCAGTAGTTACAAATCAGAGAAATAAGATGACGGAATAGGAAAGGCACTCATTGCTAAATCATTAATAATGAACTTGCATTACGTTGAGTCCAAAGCGGGACCCGAGGATGACATAATATGGACGGGAGCCAAGAGCTGGGCAGTTAAAGGTGGAAGGCATTAACCGCCTTCACTCCTCACAACACGGACGCTATCACGGAAGCAGACAAATCGCTCTGAGTGGGTTTCGGTCATCTTTCAGTGTTGCTGTCTTGTGTTATGACACAGGGGCTCATACATGGGTTCAAGTCAGATTTATCAAGACTTGAAAAGGCAATTCCACATTACAACTTCACTTTCATTATCTTCAGCCAATACCAATGTGTACATATATGAAAACAATACATTTCAAAGTCATGTAGAAGAAAATACACATTTCTACCTGATGACAAAAAGTTTCCATCTCAAAAACACTGAGATTGGCAGTGACATGGTGAACAAGAAAATGACAGGAATCCTGTATAGCTCAACAAAACAAGTAGTACAAAAATGCTTGTGCATTTCCATTATTGTGTGTCAAACTTGACTGACTCATTGACAGCGACTCACAATTACCCTAGATTCTTTCTACATAGAAAGACACACTACAAGCCAAGTGGCTGAATTCCATAATACATTTGCTTAAAATGGACCATTTCATATGCAGCACACCCTCCAGTGACATGGGGAAGGGTAGGAAATTAGTTAACTTTCAAATGAAATGTTGATGAAGATTGGGGATATGATCTGTGCAGCTTTGGCCACGGAGACCTCAATTACGCTCGCTCTCCTTCCTTGTCATCTCTATCTTGACATTCTCATTGGTCGTCAGACATCATGCAGGGAGCTAGCCCGAGTCCCCAAATTATGACTATGATTAAAAATGTAGAGATCACAGCTATATTTATAGACAGTTCAACCTGGACGTCACTTCACACACTGACCACGGTCATCATCCTCAAGCCAAGACCACTGCATCATCCTCAAGCTAAGACCACTACATCATCCTTTCACACCTTCCTCTCACCTCCTTACTATGAAATATTAACACCAGCATACTGTATTTTGGAGGGTGGGTTAAATGGGGGAAAGTAGCACCTGTGTATTTCATCACTGGGCAGCGATAGACCTGTGTGCTTCCTCTCTAGACAGTAGCTATTAGTGTTGGTAGATACACCTGCATAATGTGTCCATTAGAAGCAGTGTCGATTGCAAACATGACAGTGATACCTGAATGCGGTGTCCTTATAGGACAAGACTGCGTAACACACTGCACCTTCTGTCATTTGTTGTAGATGTACTGTGTGTAACCCAGGAGTATAAAGCCTGTATGTGTCTTCAGAAAGGACAATTTTCTGCCTTACTGTATCGTCTGCAAAAAGCTAGTTGGATCCAGGCCAAGGTGTGTGAGTGTGTGTGTTGGAGTGCTGGGAGGGAGATGTAGGCAGGCAAGCAGGCAGGAAGGAAGGTACATTGGGTGCCTGTGAGGTCGGGGGGGATAGGTGGAGTGTTAACAGGGGAGACACCTGACAGCAGTGGGGTGTATGCGCCCTGGCACTTCTGTACATTCATGTCACCGCGGATAAAGTCAGCACCTGTGAAGAAGGACTACAGCACTGCTGCCACGGTCAGGGACAGGAGGAGTTCTATATATTTTGGTTCTTGTGTCCTCCTCGGTCTCCCTGTGCTCACTGAACAGACAGCTAGGGACAGGTGGGCACCGGTGGAGATGCCAGCACCCTTGTCATTGTCAGGCACATGGTATGAGATGCATGTACAGAACACAAGCTGAAGCTGTGGTTCTCTCTCTGCTTGGGTAACAGTCAAGAAGTCCACTTGGGATGTGACCTTGTGTGAGTCAAAGTGCCTCCCCTCTCCTTCGACTGGAGAGGCAGGATCTGGCTAACACTTTATTAGAAAATGACAATGGGGCACACGCTAGTGTTAGGAAGTTAGCGCAGATGAATAAGCGAACATGATACTATTGAGGCACAGCCATGGTGGAGAGTGAGTGTGAAGGGCTAGTAGTGTTGTATATTGTAGAAGACATGGCATAATGCCCAGAGTCATCAGATTGAACCAGTGTGTGGGCTGCTTACTTAATTAGACTTTGCACGGTACCGGGTGCAATAATAATCAGTTCTCATTCATCAAACTACTACTGGCTGAAAAAGAGAGTCATCTTACGTTTAACTAGAGGTTAACACAGAAGGAGTGCCTATATCCATCACACTTCCCTGATCCTGGCTTTCGGCTTTCACTCCTGTCTCCATGTATATGGAATATTAAATAAACACACACACGCTGGACAGGGGCTGCAAAACAAAGCCAAAACAACTATGATTGGATGGCCCTCCGCTCTTGGCAGCAGTTTACCTGTTCAATAAATCTGCCTCCCGCTTCCAGTCCTGACATGCATGTCTAAGGGGGATCCATGCGCCTTTTCCTGCCCCATAACACACAGCACAGCTCAGCAAAGCCAAAGGTTACCTGGAGTTGGGCTATCTATCAACGTGTTCCCAGTTCACCCCTGAAGAATGGCTTGAGCTAAGTCGAGCTAAAGCCTGGTACTGCCACCTCCTGGCACAGGGAGTAAACAGGGGAACCCCTCAATCCCAGAGTCCTGGGAAACTAACCTCTGCCTACCAATGTAATGAAGCGCTAGTCCGGTTAAAGTAGTTATAAAGCTACAGGTTATAGGAGGTGCTAAAATTAATGTGAAAACACATTGTATGTGCACAACATACAGGTAACTGCCAAAATAAAAGTTAACACTTGAAAGAGGGATAAAGTATATTGAAAGCTGCAGTTTCCACATAGGCGTGGTTCCTGAGTTAATTAAGTGATTAAAACATCCCACTTATGGGAGATTCTGGAGCGGTACCCAAGACACAGTATTCCACCACTATCAACAAAAAAACACAAAATTATTGCATTTCTCGTGGAAGAATGTGTTCCTTTATTTTGGCAGTTACCTGTATTTGGATACTACACCTAGAAAGAGCCGATCTGCAACAATTTCTCTCACTAGCACATAATGGGACATAATTGTCTGAGCGGTGGGTCGTTTTTTTTCTCCACCTCTTTTCTTTCTAAATGACTTAAAATGACTTTCCCAACACTTGTGCTTTAAGCAAACATCCAACTGTGGTTAAACGGTGTGGAAAAACTCACCTTCAGCAGTGGGGCGGGGAGGGAGAAGGGGAGACAAAGATGGGCGCATGTGCTGTGAATTAGCTTTCGCGGGTAGGCTTGTGGTGGAAGTAACCTTGGAAACCAGCACGGTTGTTTCTGCATGGCTGCAGTCTGCAGTGCCTCAGGGGCTCAGTGACCCGGGTGCGAAGGGAGGAAGAAAGACAGCAGGCCGAGACACACACACTCCCCCTCTCACCAGTGGCCCCCGGGGAACCCTTGCACGCACCTCCAACCAACCAGCCTCTCTGTAAGGCCTCACTCTCTTTCTCCTTGCAAGTGAGTCTTCTCTCTCACTCTGCCTTTATGTAAGGCCTATTCGCCCCCTCAGTCTCACTCAGCCACTGTGTAAGGCCTTGCTCTCCCTCTCCATGTGGGAGCCCTCTCTTTCTATGCCACTGAAAAGCAGCCACCAGTCTCTCATCATGTTCATATCTGAATGGTGGGGCTAACTAACTATATGTTAAGAGCCCTTTCTGTCTTTTACACACACTCAAAGCATGGACACTGCACAGCCAGAGGCTGATGATGTTCATTTCAGCCAGTTTATTCACACAGCACATACTACAGTGGGTAATGTATTTCATAACATTGTACAGCGCTGTCACGCCTGACAAAAGACTCTTGATCCTATCAGTAGTATAAAAATAGTGTCACTACAAAAGTATAAATTAAGCCTACCGATAAGACAACTCAAATCCACAAAAACAGAACAAAACTATTTGCCAAAGCGTGATAAAATGACAAATTATGGAATCAAAATAAGAAACTTGAAATATTTTTTTTGCAGCCCAGCAGAGTATAAAAAGAAAAGCATGACAAGTCTCCATAAAATAACAACATAGACTATTCTCAATTCCAATTGAGCATCAAAAATTCTGAACATGAGGGAAAGACTATTCATGTTAGCCATCTTGTATTTACAGTTAACATTTGCATCTTCTTTCAACACACCCAATGGAAAAAGATTGCGACCTGTGTTCCTGTGAAGCCATAGGTTAGCAGCAATTTTTTTATTTATTTTAAGTTTGAATTTAGTTCTCTATAACAGTATTTAGCTTGAGTTGTGAGTATCAAAACCTTTGAAATGCTAGTTTATAAAAAGAGGTATGGTGTTATCAACGGTGCTCCCCATTTCTGCAACACTTGCTCCCTCTAGTGGAATAAAACAGCAGTTTTCTAGTATTTACATACTGCCACCCCTGAAAGGAGTACGTCAAAGTTGCCCCTAGACTGAGCTAAAGTCAGTTTCTGCCTTTGCCCCTAATGTTTAAAGCTAGGATTTTGGGAGGTTAAGCAGATCTTAGATCTGTGCCTAGGAGCAACTTCTGATCCCCTGAAACTGTTCCCTCTTAGAAGAAACACACTGGCTTATATGATAGAATAGATCAGTCTCTAATATTGATTACATGCATATCTTGTAATAATTCTAATCTTACCAAAGAAAGCGTATGAGACAATCGTAGTAGTAGTATTGGAGATACCGACATCAACGACCGACTGCGTGTTCAGGATCATTTTTTGCTTGAAATCCTAATTTAAGATCT
The DNA here is from genome assembly GCF_045791955.1 of Oncorhynchus clarkii lewisi. Lineage (NCBI taxonomy): Eukaryota > Metazoa > Chordata > Actinopteri > Salmoniformes > Salmonidae > Oncorhynchus > Oncorhynchus clarkii. The sequence continues at coordinate 30,193,907 of NC_092151.1, read as the reverse complement.
ACAGGTAAAAATCCATTCACTACGGTTGCTAAAAAAAAAGACCAAACTAAAACATCAATTTCAGTTCCATTATCTATATGCTACACTTACTATTTGATCATATTGGACAGATCCAAAAATTATCATGTCGGAGCCTTTACTGCATGTCCTTCAGTCATAGAATTTGAGGTAAAAAAAAAAGAAGCACACCACTGCTTTGGACAGAGGAAAGTTAAGTCTGAACTATCTATACTGAATGGGAAGGTTATCAAGATGTACCTTGGTGTGTGACACTCACTTCCAATATAGCATTGGTCAAGCCATTTGAGATGTTATGCACATTCCAACTAATTTGTGCAAGTTTGTACAAAGGCAACAATGATTTCACACACTCAACTCCTAAATTAGAAAGTGTCTCTCTGAACGGAGGACAGAGAAAATTCAAGTGCGGGGAAGGTTGAACATACATTGGCAAAACATTTAATCCTTCAATCGAAATCATAAACAAATCCAGTGCATTAATTAAAAGCATGAAAACATAACAGCCACACCAGTAAGTTTCTTTGGACCATTTGCTTTTGGATAAATTAACACATGGGTCTATCTTTGATGTAAAAAAGTACAAACAACAAAGGAAGTCTAAGAAAGACTAATAAATATGAGAAACTGACATAGTACATAAAGACACATGATGCTTGGTGTAGTGGAAGACGGTCTAAAAACAACATGGCTAAAGACAATTGAGGACCAGACTGAAAGACACCACAATGAAAAAGTAGAAAGATGCCACTAACAAGCCAGGGGCAATCAGACCAACGAGTTCCCAAACATACCCACCCCAACTGTCAAGTCATTCAGTATAGTCACTCAGTAACACAGTGGAGTTGAATCGCAACATTGTCCAAAACGAATCTGAGGCCAGGCCATACACAACCACCGAAGGTCACGCTCGCCTTAAGCTGACCATACGATTATAAACTGAGATTTTGCCACAATTTGGGATCCACTACAATCGCAGGTAAATCGTGATGTTGTAAGCTCCAACCAGGTCACATACTGTGATTGGGTGAAATAAGTGCGATTATGGGTTTTGCACAGTCCCGATCCACATTCTAGGTCCCGATTATTTTTCTGCACAAAATGTTCTGTCGTATCTTGCGTAGTGAGGGGGGTGCTACAAGGTGACTTGCAACTTGTCCTCCGTTGCTCAGCTACAGCCACACAGTAGGAGGTGGCCATGACACATCTGGAAATAGGACAGGGAGGGGTCTAGACATGTCGCAATGTGAGCAAACTGGTGTAATGTGAGCACACCTGTCGCAGACATCAGGGTGACAAGATTATGCAGACAATTTGCATAATGTGAGTGGGCCAACGACGTAAAGATTTGTATCGTTGTCTAATGTATGCCTAGCTTAGTCCTTCAAGTAGTTACTAAAGTCAGACAACTTTAAGCCATGGATGAAAAGAAGGCAATTTGATAATGTGAAGGCATGATGTTGACTATGACGTCTAAGGTCAGAAGTAACCTCGCCTGGTAACACAGTGCAATAAAGTGGGACTTGAAAAGTGTGTGGTTAAAATCGAGGAGAGAGCGGTCCTGTGATCCCATGTAGCTTGGTTGGCAGAGCATGGCACTTGCAATGCCAGGACTGGGGGTTCGAGTCCCACGGGTGACCAGTATGAAAAAAAAAGTATACAAAATGTATACACCCAGTACTGTAAGTCGCTGTGGATAAGAATGTCTGCTAAATGAATTATATGTCAATGTAGAGAGCCGCTCTGGGACCATATTACTTTTGGGAAACCCAGTCGAGTCGGAGTTCGGGCATATGACTTTGATATGTGAAAACCATTTATAAGATTCATACTTTCAGATTTTCTGAACTTAATTCCTTGTTTAAATTAGTTGCGCTGCTCATGCTTTGAAGTCCACTATGTAGGGAAGAGGATCTAACTAATGGTTAGATGGTGATGGAAAGAGACCAGTCAATTAAAACCAGTGCTTGTTTCATCTGCTCCTACCATAGACTTCCAATCAAGTCTCATTCTGAGGCGCTGTGAAACCATACTGCTTGACAGAAGCAGAGCCGGCTGGTGGACGAGACTAGGCTAGAAGTGATTCAGCGAAAGACAGAGAGTGTTCTTTAAGGCTCAACGAATAATAGAGGTTACTAGCTAGCACCATATACAACACCCTTAACACCCTTGACATTTATCCTAGGAATTTTAAGCCATTCAACTGCTGATAATTCTTGGTTGTTGCATTTGGCACTAACCAGATCAGCATCTTGAGAAGATCCCCCTATTCCTTACCTTCTTGAACAGTATCCAACCAGTCCAGGTGTTTGATAAAATGAAACATCCCATGGGGGATTCGAACCTACGCCGCAAGTTGTGACAATTGTCCAGGAACCAGACGCTCTACACTGTGAACTAGCTAGTTACTAACTTGCCTGTGGACTTCTGGCAAGGACGCTTTCGTGAAAATATGCTGGATCACATCCAACTATGTCAATGATTTGAATTGGCCGATACAGAAACTTTTACATAATTTAATGATGTGCTCAGCTGGTTGTCCTCAGCATCATAGCTAATTGTGCCAGGTTGGCCTATGAGAAACACTAGCAGCTAGCCATTTTAGACAACAGGTATAAACCTTGGGTCTAAGCGAAAGTTTACAAGTATGGCCCCTCAGGGTTCCCATATCCCTATGTAGATGGTCTGTAGTCATTGGTGGAGAGGTCATGGTTAGGTCAGCGTTGGTGGTCAGGCTAACGTTCAGGCCATGTTGGAGCGCAGGAAAATGAGTTTGCTCATCTCCTCAGTGGTGACCTGCTGTCTCCTCTTCATGGCCAGGCTCTGCTCACACACGCTCACACACTCACTGCGGATGCCCACGGCGGGCACGGCCAGCAGCCACAGTGCTAGGCGTGCCAGTCTGGGGAAGCGGTCACCCACCGCGGTGCTCCAGTAGTGGAAGAGGTCTGGGGTGGTGCCCTGGAGGAGCGGTTCAGCCAGATACTGGAAAACCTCCTGTCTCACCTGGGTCTGGCTTTCATCTGACGATGCCTCCGATGACACAGCTACTACCCCTCTGGTGTTCACTCCCCCCCCGGGGACGTTCACTCTAAGCCGTTTTGTTGTTGAGGGTCCATCCACATCCTCACCTCCGGACCCCCCACCGGTGGCTTGCCCCCCATCGTGGGGGTCTGTGGCCATCTCGCAGGCGCGGGCGATGATCTCCTCATGCTGGTAGGCTGGGACGGGACGCAGCTTCAGCTGAGGATCCAGGACCATGGCTACCTGGTGGGCTTTCTCCACCTTAAAGTTCTCTTTCAGGGCTTCCAGGAAGTAGTGGCAGAGCTTGCTGGCGGTCCCCACCTCCCCAGCCTTGGAAGTGAACAGTTTCTCCAGTCGCAGGTAGACAGGTAGCACCTGCTGCAGGGTGGGCCTCCTCTGACTGCTGAGCTCCAGGGCGGCAAGGCGTAGAGGGGCCAGCAGGCAGGCCAGGGTCCCCAGCAAGTGTTTGTTGAGGCCCTGCAGCGTAGAAGCTGTGGCCTTGCTCCTCCCGTATGCCTCACATATCTGCTCAAAGTGGGCATGCACCTGAAGCAGGGCCTCAGCCGTGCGGTCCCAGCAGGGAGGGGTGGGGCTAGGCCTGGGGGGAGCGGAGGGGTTAGACGTGCCCTCGTCGATGGTGGCACTGGTGGAGTCGTCACGTAACAAGAGGCTGGTGGAGGCAGCAATGTCACGGCAGGTAGCCAGCAGCTCAGTCAATTCTTGGAGCCCCCGGGCCTGCAGGCTGCGCTTTCCAAGCACCGCCTGGACCACTACACCCAGCGAGCACCCGGCGCATCGCAGACACACCCTCCCCCGCCCGGCTCCACCCAGCGGCGAGCCCCCCACCCCCACCGCAGACACCCTCGGCTCAGTCACGTACACCGTGCGGATGTCCGACATGACAAACTCCGACAGCACGTTCTGGGTCCACTGGTGTACCTGCTCAGGTCCCTCCCTCAGGTCTGCCTCCTTGACACCTAGAACATAGCGTTTGAGCCTGGATCCCTCCACCTGGTAGGCTGTCAGCACTAGGCAGGCGTCAGGCCCCACTGTCTGGGAGTGGCAGGTGACGGCGATGCCCAGTGAGGTGTTGGAGCCCAGGGCGCAGGTCACCTTCACCTTGATCTGGTTGTACATGCGGGGAAGCTGGCGCAGGGCCAGTGAGCTCATGTTGCCCAGGGCTTCGCGGGTGGAGTAGGCACCGTGGCGGGCGCCCGTGTCCACTAGAGTCTGGGCCAGCTTCAGGAAGTCCTTGCTGTTGAGCATGTTGAGCACGCCCAGGTCTGTACACATCACCCTGAGGAGACGCTCAGCCACCTGCTGCCTTTCCTTCTCCGGTAGTCCACCACTGTTCTCTGTGGATAGAGAGAGCCATAGGAGAGGAGCAGTGAGAGAGGAGGAGAGAGTGAAAGGAGAAATAGAAAAATAGATGGAAAATGAGGTAGAGGAGAATGAGTTTGAGTGTGTTTTCATAGGCAGTGTGGCCTAAGTGTGTTCATTCATAAGCAGCATGACTATGACATTCATGAATAGTAGCCTACTCACGGTTGGTGTAGTGGTTTCTCTGTGTTGGCTGGGGCTGAGCCTGTATCTGGACTTGAACTATTTGAGCTTGGGCCTGATGCTGGGGCTGGGGGGACCTCCACAGTTGGTCCTGTGAGGCTGGGCCTGGTGATGTCTTTGGAGACCCCCCTTTGGTGTGGTTCTCATTATCCGCTGGGGGGATAAAGGGTTAGCATTCTGTGATAGAGAAGGTCAACAGCTACAAGTTGGTTAATTGCTAATAATAACATGAGGTTGGCTAAAGGGTTAACTAATGACTAATTGTTAATGGGCCAGCTAGCAACGAGCTACAATGGATTTAGCTAAAAGTTAATAACCAGAGGGTTGGCTATTGGCTACTAGCGCAAAAGTTAACAGATAGTTACATAGGGTTAGGAAACAACCACTAGCCTCTAATAGTGGCTACACATTATAAAACAACAGGGGTGAAATGGTTGTAACAAAGCATACTCAATTTAATATGCAAAAAATGAAATTAGAAAATGCAAAAATCAAAGTATAGATGAAAATATCCCTTCTCTCTCCTAGGAATTTGTACGTTTTAGCTTGGAGTGCTGTACAGCAGCTATTTCGGCCACCTAATTTGGCTGAGCTTTGTGCAAAGGAATAAGCAATTCCAATAGCTGGAAATACAGTATCTGAAGTATTCAGCCATTACAACAGTACATTTCCACTTCTGCTGAAAGCCCCTCTCCAACCCATTTGACTGATAGTGTTACACTTTAGTGTTACACTTGGGCTACAGCCAGTCTGGTGCTGTATCTGTCCCTCGAGGTGCAGGTAACTCACCAGCGTGGGACTGCATGTGCTCCAGCAGGTTGTTGTAGAACTGGAACGGGATGCCACAGGCGCCACATGTGTAGGGTTCTAGAAACACAAGGCCCAGAAAAAAGGGTTCCCGTATTGTAACAAGAGCACATCCACTGTGGACCTGCCCAGTCTATCCCCTGAGTGGTCCAAGATCTAGGCCACTGTGACAAGATGTTTAATTTTAACACATATAAAACACATGTTAAACCTACTTAATATCATCTATCTATGCCATTGAAGAGTGATTGAGTCTTCCTACCTAGAGACTTGGTCTCTGCCACTGTCGCCTTGTCTTTGGGGTTTTGGGGACTGTAGGCCCGGATTGTTGTGAAGCACTTTGTGACTAATGCATTTGCAAAAAGATGTAAATAAATAAACATCATTTGATTGCTTGCTTAATTGAATACCTTTTTCATGACATTTCCCAACTGGCTTGTCAATAGTAACAGGTTTTTGCTGAAGGGCACAGAAGCAGTATGGCCAGCTGAAGTAAAGTATAAGTCATCTGCTGCCACGACAACACTAAAAAAAACAGTTATGCCAACATAGTCTCTTCCAATTCACCATGGAGTAACCTGCCCAAATCCAAACCTTCACATCAACTACTACAGGATCACAAACAATTACGAAATGGAGGTGCAAGTGTGACAAGCCCAAATTAACAGGGAGACTGATAAGAAATGACTAGTGAGTAGGAAAATATCAGTGGCAGTAGCTGCATCTCATTATGGTCAAAATAAACAACACGGAGAGGGTGAAATGGTCACATTTGTGTTTTCAGGCAGGCAGCGAGAGAGGTGGACTCACTCTGTGATGCAGGGAACGAACCGGCCACCAGGGGGCTTGGAGTACCTGAGGGAGAATGTGAGAAAGTGACATCACAGACATTGCATAGATTTTTAGATAGGATTCCCTATTTGTCACCAATTTCAGAGTGTGCACTTGTTCTCCTCCCCTTGTGGAGTTAAAAGCATTTGATTGATGTAAGCATTGGCTAGAGAATGTTACCCCATATTTCTAAGCCAATCAATTATTTTGTTTATCCACAAGGGGGAGAAAATTAATGTGTACTTCAGGGAGAGGGGTAGAGAATCAGACCAAGGCCTCAATTTGAATGTGCTTGGACACTAAACCAACACTCACACTCCTGTCTGATTCACTCTCCATCCACCCCAGTGTTCTACCCAGGTCTCAGTAAGAACACATCTGTGCAGAAAGTGCTTACCGCTTGAGTTCTGGGAACTGTTGGTGTCCACCAGGCTGGACTGGGTCTTGCTTTCCATTTTCCGACTAAAGGGACTGTCTGTGAAAGATAAACAATGTTTGAACTGACAAGGAAAAAGGAAAACCATGGCGCGGTCCCGAAACATTTCCTACCTGGTGTGTAGAACCAGTTAGTCCACATACACAAAAAAATACCTGAGTGCAGACCTACTGTATTGTTTGAGTGACTGACAACACATGGGTGAAAAGCAGGTGGATACATATCATACAATAGTAAAGGATATTGACGCAATAGATGATTTCCGAAGCCTACACAATACCAATCCATAGCGAAACGACTACTATACTCTGTGTATTGAATTCTATCATGTCCTTGGTATGATTCACTCCCTTTTCTTCAAAGTTTTTTTATAAAATGAATATTCACCCATAGCGTTTAAATATGGGTCCGAGTACTCCTCTCCACTCTCTCTTTTGACCCATATTTGTGCGCTAGGAGAGACTGTCAAGCTTTAAATAGCTCTCCATAGACAAACTGCTCAGTGGAGAGAGATAGGAACTGATCAGGTGAGCGATATGATAGATAAGAGGCGCGAAGGCAGCGTTTCAGATCACAGCAGGAGATTGTAGCCTTGGTTTATGGCAGGGATGGGGACTACAATAAATGTGAACTCCTCATGAGGGGCTGCAGTGCCCCACCCCAACCCACCTTTCCAGAGGCCCCCATCTTAATAACAGCGGAGAGAAAAAAGTGAAAAATGTTAGTTTAAATGCAAGTTCGCTACCATTCTACACATTTTGCCATGGGGCAGAGAGAAGATTTAGCAATTGTGTAACTAATTTCATGCAATTCTACTCATTCTGCCATGGGGCAAAGATGAATGTTTGACGTTTTTAATATGACATCACAGTGAGAGTGGTTAATTAAATCAATGTGGGCCCCGGTAATTTGACCATGAATACTACAAGTTTAGATACAGTGTCTTCAGAAAGGATTATTACTTCTCCATGCTCAAAAAATTATTGAATGTCTGTTTAAAAAAAAAAAATTTACCCAGCTACCAATAGGTGGGGTTGAGGGGAATAGTTCCGCGGGATTACAGTGATGTCAAATTATGTTACAGCTAACGGATTGTGGGGTTTGATTAAACCTACCCACGATTTGGGTAAATTTGCAAGTCTATTTGATGGTCTAAAAGTTTACATCTTTAAGTGGTATACATTATACTGTATTCGTTCACGCGCAGTGATTGCAAAAGTCTCAGTTGTGAGAGTGCGAGAGCTGCTTAAGCACAGATCCCAGGCCAGTTCTCCATACCTGTTTCTAATTTAGTGGCACTGTATTTGCTAACGTCCATGTTTCCATCCACACTTCCACGTGATCGAGGCGACTTCATATTATCAAAGGAGAAATCTGTGGGAAGAGAGTTGTCATTATCATCAAATAAATAGTGGTTCATTATTTTACTTTACATGAACCAATGAGAAGTGATTTGAGGACGCCGGTGAGTTTGATAGGTAAGAGAGGGAGGTTATTGACTACAACAGACGACTAGTGCCTTTTGTACACCTGTGAGATGACTTACTCATTGGTTGGTGAAGAGCCACATGCTCCTGGTATGGGTTGAAGTACTTATACTGCTTCCCACAGAACTCACACTCGTAGCTTCCCGTTTCTGTGGGGGACAATGAGAAAAAGTGGTTACATAAAATATCACATTTGCATGCGATAAATATACAAAATCTCATTCTGCAATGGTAAGAGTAGCATCCTTGGTGGTTCACTGAAATGGTTTCCTTCATTTTCAATAGTTGGGACATTGATAGACATCTAAATAATATGTTATTACTGTCATAAATTATATGTACTAATTACACCTATCCTGAGAGCAAAATTGCATCGCAATTTAAATGTGGATAAAACTAAAAACATTGCCTTAACAAACTGCAAAAGTAGGATTTCAGATATAAAAAAAAACTACTTTGAATATAAATAAAATATACAGTACCAGTCAAAAGTTTACACCTACTCATTCAAGGATTTCAATTATGTTTAACATTGTAGAATAGTGAAGACATCAAAACTATGAAACAACACATGGAGTCATGTAGTAACCAAAAAAGAAAGTGTTAAATCAAAATATATTTTATATTTGAGATTCTTCACCCTTTGCCTTGAGAGCTAGGCTCACTCTTGGCATTCTCTCAACCAGCTTCATGAGGTAGTCACCTGGAATGCATTTCAATTAACAGGTGTGCCTTGTTAAAAGTACATTTGTGGAATTTCTTTCCTTCTTAATGCATTTGAGCCAATCAGTTGTGTTGTGAATTGGTATGGGTGGTAAACAGAAGATAGCCCTATTTGGTAAAAGACCAAGTCCATATATGGCATGAACAGCTCATGACATGACATGAAGGTCAGTCAATCCAGAAAATTATGAACTTTGAAAGTTTCTTCAAGTGCAGTCGCAAAAACCATTAAGCGCCTATGATGAAACTGGCTCTCATGAGGACCACGACAGGAAAGGAAGACCCAGCATCCAGCTTTGCTGCAGGGGAAAAGTTCATTAGAGGTACCAGCCTCAAAGCGCAGCCCAAATAAATGCATCAGAATTCAAGTAACAGACACATTAACTGTTCAGAGGAGACGACGTGGATCAGACCTTCATGGTCGAATTGCTGCAAAGAAACCACTAATAAAAAGGACACGAAGAAGATGGACATTAAACAGGTGGAAATCTGTCCTTTGGTCTGATGAGTCCAAATTTGAGATTTTTGGTTCCAACCGCCGTGTCTTTGTTAGACGCAGAGTAGGTGAACGGATGATCTCCACATGTGTGATTCCCACCATGAAGCATGGAGGTGGTGGTGTGATGGTGTGGGTGCTTTGCTGGTGACACTGATTTATTTAGAATTCAAGGCACATTTAAACAACATAGCTACCAAAGCATTCTGCAGCAATACACCATCACAACTAGTTTGCACTTAGCGAGACTATCATTTGTTTTCAACAGGACAATGACCCAACACACCTCCAGGCTGTGTAAGGGCTATTTGACCAAGAAGGAGAGTGATGGAGTGCTGCTTCAGATGACCTGGCCTCCACAATCACTCAACCTCAAACCAATTGTGATGGTTTGGGATGAGTTGGACCGCAGAGTGAAGGAAAAGCAGCAAACAAGTGCTCAGCATATGTGGGAACTCCTTCAAGACAGTTGGAAAAGCATTCCAGGTGAAGCTGGATGAGAGAATGCCAAGAGTGTGCAAAGCTATCGTCAAGGCAAAGGGTGGCTACTTCGAAGAATCTAGAATTAGTTTAACACTTGTTTGGTTACTACATGATTCCATGTGTTATTTCACAGTTGATGTCTTCACTATTATTCTACAATGTAGAAAATAGAAAAATAAAGAAAAACCCTTGATTTTCAACAAAAAAAAGGTTTTGGTTTATCTTCCTCTAAAAACAGAAATAAGTCATTATAAATAACAAACTGTCTTTATTTACCAGTGTGAACGAGTGATAGCCCCTCTATATAAAAGGGAGTTTCTGAAACACAGAGTCCTTTGCTGATGTGATGAAGAAACGGAATGAAAGTCCAGCGAGGATTTGTCAGTGAGCAACTCACTCATTCATGGCTTTGGATCAAAATACATAAGTACCAACATTCTTTCTGATAGTCTTAATTAATAAATGTTTTGACCAAATTAATCTGCTCATGTGTGTAATCTGCTCATGTGTGTGTTCAATTATTTGTGACATTGTGGTTACAATGAAGAATGTAAACAAAATCCTATTCGTAATGAATAAATCAGATGCGTGTTGCAAGCTTCATTTTTCCTCATTTTTTTTGTACTAATTTTATATCCAGCACCCGCATAACTCTCCACCTCATGGCCTCAAACTGCACAATTTTGTTTCTCTCCATCGCATTTGGATAATAGAGCATTTAAAAAGGCTGACATTGTTTGATTTGAATACTTCTGACAGCCAAAATTCTATCGCCACCCATAACTTTTGGATTTAACATTCCCAGAAGGCAGGGATTATTACAACCTACTGCAGGCCTAAAACCTATGGGTTTATCCTTCTGAATTAACGATTATATTGAAGATAGTAGCCAGTTAATGAGTTGTGGGATTATTATTATGATGATTATTATTTTTATTATTCCTGCATTATAATTATAGAAATGCCCCTTAGAAATGTAAAATCTTAGAGAATATCTAACTCAATATCACATACCAGATTTGCCCTAATGAAAAATGCCCCTTAGATATTAATTCAGAATCCTCCAATCCTCAATTGAATAAGATCTACAGGGACATATTATTGATCTACAAGTATTTTCATTTAGAAACTGCCCCATAATGGGTTCCGAAAACCGTGTCATACCAATTATTATTGGATTATTCACCATGGCAATCACTTGTTAGTATAAGATTGAAAATGATGTGCATTAACCTTTTTATCAAATTCCATTATATATTTGTGCCACTGTAGATGCTGTGTTTTTATTTACAGTAGTGATGGACAGCTGAAGGCATTTTTGTTTTTCTCAAGCGTAGCACGCTGTGAATTCTGCAAACAATGATTCCATGATGGGCTATTAGCAGGACAATAGACTCCATACTTTTACAAAAAGGATAGTCTAATAGCTCGGCTAGGTGTGAAAAGAAAATTCCCGCAACTTGCAATGTATTAAGTACTCTAAAGTTTTACATTTCGAACTCCAAACCTCATGCAACCGCAAAATGTTGGATAAAGCATATACTGTACAGTATTTGTTCATCAACATCTTCATGCTTTTGTTAATAAAATTCTAAAAACACTTTCAAAATGCAGATGTTTATTTCAACTATCAGCAGGACACTAGGGAATAAATGTCACTGAATAGTGCCATATTTTCCTAACGGAAACACTTAGGCCTACATCGGCTACAATAAGAAAGGTTTTTTCATGGAATAGAAACACCATAATATTAATCAAATGAATTAAGCTACAAAACTAAATTCTCTGAGGGTAGCAATACGGGCTACAGCTGATACATTGGCGGAGAGCCAGGTGGCATTGGTGGAGAGCCAGGCGTCATTGGCGGAGAGCCAGGCGTCATTGGCGGAGAGCCAGGCGGCTTTGGCGGAGAGCCAGGCGGAAAATTACAAGTTGAAGATTGCGAAGAACAAAATTGAGTCACAATCCATTCCAGGCACACCGGTGAGCTCTCAGCAGGACAATAGACTTGCCGAGTTTAGGGACTTTAAATGTACAGTATTAATGAATGTTTGCGAGGCATGTCAATTCTCCCATCTCTTTTGCATAGCCCACCAAATGCACTGTTTTCTAACCACATCTGGATGGCTCCATAACAAATTACTATGGGAATAAAATCATTGAATGACAGAGCATGGGGACTGGTCTTTAAAAATCAGATTTTTATGTGGAAATGTAAGGATTATTTTGCTCTTCACTCGCAGTCACTTAATAGCCTAGGCCTACTCCAACCGGTCACGTTGTACAGCACCATATTTTCCTAACTCAAACCCTTAATTAAATCACTTTAGCTGTGATTGTAAAATTAATCAAGGCTCCCTTTGTTATTTAGTTTTATAACTAAAATGCTTGACTGTATTTAAAAAGACATGGATGACTTGTATGCTGTGTGATGACATGCACAAATGAATGATTGATATACTGTATATTTAAGTAGGCCTTGCTGCAAATAAGTAAGTTACGCTAAAACAGCTACAGTAAGAAATGCATTTGTTTTTCTTGGAATAGAAAACACATAATATTCATCAAATTATCAAATCAAAAAAATCTATCCCATATAGTCTGTGCTATTCAAGGCTCCCTTTGACTCCAAGTAATTTCTATAACTTAGCGTCTCAAAGATGCCCTCTGGTGGGCAAACTAACACTACCAATAATGGCAACAATGGCTGACAAATAACATGCAAGCAGTACGCCAACTTTTATAAGAAGAACCACTGTGTGTGTGTGTGTGTGTGTGTGTGTGTGTGTGTGTGTGTGTGTGTGTGTGTGTGTGTGTGTGTGTGTATATATATATATATATATATATATATATATATATATATAGATATTTCTCTACATATATGGAGAGAGATATGTAGATATATCTATCTCACACACAACCTTTAAAAGTTTGGGGTCACCTAGAAATGTCTGTTTTTGAAAAGCACATTTTTTTTGCCCATTAAAATAGCATCAAATTGATCAGAAATACAGTACAGAAATTGCCAAGAAACTGAAGAGCTCATACAATTATGTGTACTACTCCCTTCACAGAACAGCGCAAACTGTCTCTAACCAGAATAGAGAGAGTGGGAGGCCCCGGTGTACAACTGAGCTAGAAGACAAGTACATTAGAGTGTCTAGTTTGAGAAACAGATGCCTCACAAGTCCTCAACTGGCAGCTTCATTAAATAGTACCCGCAAAACACCAGTCTCAATGTCAACAGTGAAGAGGCGACTCCGGGATGCTGGCCTTCTAGGCAGAGTTGCAAAGAAAAAGCCATATCTCAGACTGGCCAATAAAAAGAAAAGATTAAGATGGGCAAAAAGGACACATACACTGGTAAAGTGGTAGATTTGTACAGGGTAAAAGGGATCTTGAAGAAGGAAGGCTATCACTCCATACCCTGTGGACAGTGCTTAATTGCAGCCAATTTCCTCCTACAACAGGACAATGACCCAAAGCACAGCTCTAAACTATGCAAGAACTATTTAAGGAAGCAGTCTGCTGCTATTCTGTCTACAATGGAGTGGCCAGCAAAGTCACCGGATCTCAACCCTATTGAGCTGTTGTGGGAGCAGCTTGACCGTATGGAACGTAAGTGCCCATCAAGCCAATCCAACTGGAGGTGCTTCATGAAGCATGGGGTGAAATCTCTTCAGATTATCTCAACAAATTAACTAGAATGCCAAAGGTTTGCAAGACTGTAATTGCTGCAAATGGAAGATTCTTTGACACAATTCATATTTCAATTAAAAATGTCAACGTCTTGTCAACGTCTTGACTATATTTCCTGTTCATTTTGCTACTCATTTCATGTATGTTTTCATGGAAAACAAGGACATTTCTAAGTGACCCCAAACTTTTGAACTGTAGTGTATATAAGGCAAAGTACGATGTGCCCAGTCACAAACCCCTAATCTGCCAAGCAACAGTAGACCAGCATACAGTGCAGCCTTACTTGGCCCTACTTTCTGGAAGGGTTCCACTGGCTCCTCCTCCTTGACGTCTTCCACAGGTCCTAGAACAACCTGCTCGTATGGGTCTGGGGTGAAAGGGGGGGCGACAAAGATATATGGAGAAAAAGAGGTCAAGTTAATTGACAGAGGTTACTTTATTTAAAGCAGCAGTAACCATGATAGTGGAAGTTAATGAAATCTGTTTTTTTAGGGCAACAATGATACTTATGCTTACATGCTGACCAGACCGATCAGGTCGCATGCGCGAGCGTTTCAAAATAAATGTATGCATGTTATTCAATCATGGCGCCAACAAGCGTCAGCGTTGCCAGGCGCAAAAATAGAAGTCGCTTTTATTTGTGACGCAGAACGCGATGCAAGTCCTGCCTCTCCCACTCCTTATTGGCTTTTGGAAGCATATACACACGTGCCATCTCCTCTTTGGTTATACCCACGTGGGTGATTGATAGATGAACTTGAGGTCGGTTGTGGTAATGCACATTACTATGAAGGTTGCCAAGTCATATAAAGTTCAAAGAAGAAAAAGCCTGGAAGGAGGAGCGATGACTAGAAACGATTCAGCTGACCGTTTTATGTGTGGATTAATTGTCGGAGTAGAGGACCTTGTGCATTTCAGGTAAAATAACGCAATGTTTATATCCCAGGACAAATTAGCTAGCAACAATGCTAGCTAGCTAAATTGCCATAAAAGTTCAATGCTTTTCAACATGTCTCCAAATTAATATAATTGGTTCAGAGTTTATTTTGATATTTCAACCTGCGTGTTGTGATTGCGTCCGGTATACAGTACATTTCCACAACACGATAATTTGGATAGCCACGTTAGCGTCACCATCAGGTAGGTGCTAGGAAGCAGGCTAGGCAGTGCTAGGTATTAACAGCCAATCCACTAGGGTCTGGAAAACCTTAATTAGTGTATTTGGCTTTTTCAGCAACACCCGACAGGTGTATAAAAATCGATCACACAGCCATACAATATCCGTAGACAAACATTGGCAGTAGAATTGCCTTACTGAAGTGCTCAGTCGCTTTCAACATGGCACCTACATAGGATGCCACTTTTCCAACAAGTCGGTGTCAGATTTCTGTCCTACTAGAGCTGCCCCGGTCAACTGTAAGGGGAGAGAGGTAGCCTAGTGGTTCGAGCATTGGGCCAGTAACCGAAAGGTTGCTGGATCGAATCCCCAAGCTGACAAGGAAAAATCTGTTCCCCAGTAGGCTGTCAATGTAAATAATAATTTGTTCTTAACTGATTTGCCTAGTGAAATAAAAGGTAAAAAAAAAAAAAGCTGCAACACTCACTGCCGAGTTCCAAACTGCTTCTGGAAGCAATGTCAGCACAAGAACTGTTCATCGGGACCTTCATGAAATGGGTTTCCATGGACGAGCAGCCGCACACAAGCCTAAGATCACCATGCCAAGCGTTGGCTATAGTGGTGCAAAACTTGCCGCCATGGGACTCTGGGGAGTGGAAACGCGTTCTCTGGATTGACAAATCACACTTCACCATCTGGGAGTTCGACGGACAAATCTGGGTTTGGCAGATGCCAGGAGAACGCTACCTGCCCCAACACATAGTGCCAACTGTAAAGTTTAGTGAAGGAGGAATAAATGGTCTGGGGCTGCTTTTCCCCCCACACCTTAGATCCATTGAAGGAACATCTTAACGGTTCAGCATACATTCTAGACGATTCTGTGCTTCCAACTTTGTGGAAGGCTCTTTCCTGTTTCAGCATGAGAATGCCCCCATTTACAAAACGAGGTCCATGCAGTAATGGTTTGTCGTAATCGGTGTGGAAGAACATGACTGTGGCCTCCAAAGAGCTGACCTCAACCCCATCGAACACCTTTGGGATTAATTGGAACGCCGACTGCAGTGCCAGGTCTAAGGCAGAACAAGTTACCATTCGAATCCAAACAGACAAAGAATAGAAAAGGCCTAGTAGGAATGCAATAATGGAGAGTAAATGAGAAGAGGGTAGGTAGTCAGTTACCGTCCACAGCGTGCAGGTCGCGGTGCTCCTGGAAGCAGCTGTAGTATTTGTACTTCTTCCCGCAGATGTCACAGGAGTAGCGGAAGCTATCTGCATTCGGATACACAGAGATCGCATTGTCTGGTCTGTGGCACACTGGCATTCAATGACATCACATCATGCTGGTCATAGTCTAGCGCACAGCACCGATTTGTTTCATATCACTTAGTAAGGTATAAAAACCAGTGGATGGTTTGCTGTGTTATGGGTCCATCGACTTTGCTTGTGTGTAGTGTTGGCATGTAGACCTATTCTCTTACTAGGGATGGAATCAACACAGTTGAGTATTGCAGTATTTTTTATAACATAGAGTCTGACTCAAAGTACAGATTCTATTTTTTTTTTTTAATTGCCAGGTAGTTAACATTAGTTTGCGCTAGTTGGCTGTAACTGTGCCAAGACTTCGGTATTTCTCATCTTATAGCTTAGACTCAATCTTCTTAAAAAAAAAAAAAAAAATGGTGAGACAAAATGCTTTCAGCACTTTTATTTCCATGACTACCAGCATTTATTATTGCTCTCTCTTGTACCTGATAAATTGTGATATGATAGGTATTGCCATTTTGTATGTATCGGCACCAAAATATTGTGACAATATTGTATCAGGGGGTCTCAGCAATTCCCAGCCCTATGTCTTACTGGAAAAATGATTAAGATGGTGTTTTGGATAGGGCTGGATGATATGGCCTAAAAATAATATTTTTAATTTTTCCCCCCCCAAACTTATGGGCGATTCACAATACGTGTCGATTTTTTTGTAATGTTCTCTCTAAATAAGCTATACGGTACAAATACACTGCATTTAAAACAGTCAAGAGTAATCTATTGAATTCAGGGTTTGTGACATTATATAGGGTAAATATAAGCCTTCCACAACCATAAGACCCAATCATAATATATTTTGTATCATTATAATACAGTAGTTTACCTCATTGTTTGCAATAATCACCGATCTGGCTTTCAAGTCGGTATACGAAAATGACCTTTTTGTTACAAATTCAACCAGAACCATGCATAGTGCACATTCACTAATAATGACTAACGTTTTATAGAAGGCATTATAGAAAATGAGCACAGGTCTCAAACAATCTTTCAAGCACAAGCCCACGAGCTAGTGAGTAGCCAGCTAACCTTAATATTTCAAGTTTAGCTAACTTGGATCTATTTGCACACCCTTCTGTCTGTCTCCAACTGTTTGAACAGCATGCTGGCCTGTCCACTTTGAAATCAAGTGGCTTAGCTACCTTATTTCTCAGAATGAGAATGAGTTGCCAACTCCTTATAAAAGTGTTTTATGCTTATTGCTCATTTATAAAAACAGACTAGACAGCTAATATAAGAATCATTTACTAAAATGCTGCTAGCGGAACATGGTACAGCAATGGGCACAAGACAAACTGAGCATTGACGTTCCAGAATCAATGTTCATTGATACTACTGTTTTAGTATTGTCTGCTCTGCGAGCAATTTAAGGAGCTGAGACCCAATAAAAAGGGTATGGTTCAAAAAGGTAACTTCTCTATTACAGTAAAATAATGTCTCTGTGTTTGTGTCCATGTGACCCATTCTGTTGGACCAAACCTCAAATGCAAATAGCGAGCTGAAATAGCTTGTTAGAGGTGAAGAAGTGACAACTTTGTTGTGAGTGGCAGGGGCTTGTTGTGTGTGTGTGTGTTAACAGAGAGGAAGAGATTTTATTCTCGCAAAAATTTGTCCAAAGACAAGCCCAATGCGTTTCTATAGGTTTATTTTGGACGTAAGCTTGTTGCCTGCCTTCCCACCTTTGGGACAATGACTCCCATTGTTAGGGCGGAGACATGAGCATCTTATCATTATATATAGATCTCTGGTGTAAATTGGAGGATGAAGGTGCAAATGCCTTCCGAAATGGACCCTTTCCGTAATGGACCTGGTGCTTTTTCACCCGGACCCGATATGCATAAATCTATTTATTTTCAATATTTTGAGCGTTTATATAATTTTGTTGATTTTCAGGGTGTGCTGCAGCACCCTCAACACCCCTACGACGATTGACAATGCTGATGACAAAGCAACAAAACACTTATAGTGGAGCTGAATTGTAAGAGACAATGAAGTTGTCAGTCATACAGTAAGGCTAGTTGTCAGTCATACAGTAAGGCTAGTTGTCAGTCATACTGTAAGGCTAGTTGTCAGTCATACAGTAGGCTTAAGCATCTGGAATCTGCTTTGTGCCTGCCTGAACATACAGCTGAAATTGTCCCAAAGCCAACCCTTAATTCACATCGACTTTAGTGTTCCTTCCATTTTTTATGCGCATTAGCAACTCACAAAAAAAAAGGAACCTAGCCAAGTGATCACAACTCTTCTCCCTACATTCTCTTTTCCCTCAGTTACGAGTCTCATTCAATTTCGATCCGACCACTACATTCCTTGCCAAATCACGACAGATTTATCAGTCTAGGGACATACTTTGTTTCATGTTTAACAAAAGCCTGTCCACCAAGTAGAAGGTCACAAATGCAAGGTAAATACATGCCAAATGCAGGTATCTACTGGTTAAAACTGAAGGATTGTAGCTTTCTAATGCTGTTAAACTGCATGTCTCAACTCCCATTATAAAAAGGAAATAGCACGGTGTTGAAACAGGAGTACACGGTGTAAAGGAGTGAAGGAAGTGTTTTTGATGAGAAAGACGCACCTGTTTCAGTAGTGAGTCGCGGCTCAAATGGCACTTGCAGTCTTTCAATTAGCAAATTACCTCACAACTCAAGTAGGCCAATGACAGTGGCTGCATTTCAACTATAATCATTTCTGTAATTAACACTTTTTTCCAACTGTTAATGACAATGTGCTTATAGAATTTTAAAGATGCATATCCCCTCTTACTAACCTTACAGGAATTGTAGCGTTAGGTAGTAAGGCTGGGCGGTATGCAGACTCAACTCATCATACTGTCCTTCTCTCATACTGGGATATACATAATTACCGGCTTAGTATACAAGGGGGCACCAAAAGGGACAAAAAAAAAACATTGGGCGTCTATTACCAGAATGCTACCAAGTAAGAGAAAATTTCAATAGAGGCTGCTAGCTAAATATTCTAAGAAGCGCAAATGAAAATAAAGAAATTGAAAAGACCGATAATACAACTCATGAAGTTATACCTATACACACACACACACACACGTATATGCATACATAAACCCAGCAAAAAAAGAAACGTCCTCTCACTGTCAACTGCGTTTATTTTCAGCAAACTTAACATGTGTAAATATTTGTATTAACATAACAAGAGTCAACAACTGAGACAAATTGAGCAAGTTCCACAGGCATGTCACTAACAGAAATTGAATAATGTGTCCCTGAACAGGGGGGGGGAAGCAAAATCAAAAGTAATAGTCAGTATCTGGTGCATTAAGTACTGCAGTGAATCTTCTCCTCATGGACTGCACCAGTTTTGCCAGTTCTTGCTGTGAGATGTTACCCCACTCTTCCACCAAGGCACCTGCAAGTTCCCAAACATTTCTGGGGGAAATGGCCCTAGCCCTCCGATCCAACAGGTCCCAGACCTGCTCAATGGGATTGAGATCCCGGCTCTTCGCTGGCCATGGCAGAACACTGATATTCCTGTCTTGCAGGAAATCAGCCATACTGCTCGTTCTGTGCGTGATGGCATTGTCATGCTGAAGGGTCATGTCAGGATGAGCCTGCAGGAAGGGCACCACAGGAGGGAAGAGGATGTCTTCCCTGTAACGCACAGAGTTGAGATTGCCTGCAATGACAACAAGTTCAGTCCGATGATGGTGTAACACACAGCCCCAGACCATGACGGACCCTCCATCTCCAAATCGATCCTGCTTCAGAGTACAGGCCTCGGAGTAAAGCTCATTCCTTGGACGATAAACGTGAATCCGACCATCACCCCTGGTAAGACAAAACCACGACTCATCAGTGAAGAGCACTATTTTCCCAGTCGGATGATGTAAGGCAGGTCCTCACCAGACAACAGGCCTACAAGCCCTCAGTCCAGCATCTCTCAGCCTACTGCGGACAGTCTGAGCACTGATGGAGGGATTGTGCATTCCTGGTGTAACTCGGGCAGTTGTAGTTGTTGTTGCCATCCTGTACCTGTCTCACAGTACGGACATTGCAATTTATTGCCCTGGCCACATCTGCAGTCCTCGTGCCTCCTTGCAGCATGCCTAATTTGCACATTCACGCAAATGAGTAGGGACCCTGGGCATCTTTCTTTTGGTATTTTTCAGAGTCAGTAGAAAGACCTCTTTAGTGTCCTAAGTTTTCATAACTGTGACCTTAATTGACTACAGTCTGTAAGCTGTCAGTGTCTTAATGACCATTCCACAGGTACATGTTCATTAATTGTTTGTTCATTGACCAAACATGGGAAACAGTGATTAAACCCTTTACAATGAAGATCTGTGAAGCGATTTGGATTTTTACGAATTATCTTTGAAAGATGGGTCCTGAAAAAGTTAAGTTTCTTTTTTTGCTGAGTACACACACAACACACACACACACGCACGCTACCGAATGTCATTTTTGGTGAGTTCGGACATTTGCAAGTGAACGTGAACGAGGCGTTATACAAATGAACAAAGTTTAGACACATGCTTGTCTGAAGGACAATCGCTAGGACAGCGTTTCCCAAACTCGGTCCTGGGTACCGTTTTTGTCCTAGCACTACACAACTGATTCAAATAATCAAAGCTAGCTGATTAGTTGATTATTTAAAAATCACTTGTGTAGTGCAAGGGCAAAAAACAATATGTTTGGGGAATGCTGTGCTAAGGCAACGGGCCTGCCTGCTCTGAGAAGAGGGGGGAGGAGCAGACTGAGGGGGTTGAGAACAGAGAGGAAAAGAAATCAAGAGAGGCAGCTGTACAAATAATGCATCTAAAGGGCTTTGACTTCTAAAACACAGCAGAAAGCTAAGACAATATGATGCACAATCACATTATTTCAGCCACTTACTCAGATAATTAACTAGCAAGTTAAACTTAGGGGTCGTGTTAACGCAGAATCTTGCATTTTTCACAAAAAATAAGAAAAAAGACCAACCAAGAAATATCTTGCTGCGTTTTGTAAAAGCAGACGTAAAATGCTTCTTATTGTCATTGTTCTACTCGGAATCAGACTCAATTCATGCTTCAGCTGCACTTCTAAACTCACGAATGCGCATTCTATCAGCAGACAGCACTGACTGATGTGTAGCTACTTTTCTAGGTTTAGCCAACCTACTTTTCACGCAAGATTAACTTTAAGGAAATGTAGCTGGCTACATTCTTTCTATGATAAACAAGACCTTGCTAATACGTAAGAGTTGACGTGTGGCTGCCAGCCAAATAGCGTTGCACTTTGTCGTCATCGGACGAAAATTATGCTATTTTTTGCACTAATTGCACTAATGTATTTTCTTTGAAGAAAAACTATAGTAGCACATCCCTGATAACTCTACTAATAAAAAAATATATAGATATATATAAAAATAAAAAAATAATAGAAACACTACACAGCTGGACACACCTGCTCCTGCTTTCTCCCATTGTGCTATTTACAAAACACACACGTGACTGGCTCAACTGTTCTGGGGAACTACAGTAAGCTTCATAATGTAAAATAATGTGACAGGTAAAATGAAAAATGCATCCTTTTTGGGGGGTAGATGAACACAATATGCTTTATCCTAGTGCATGTACAAGTTGACTGCAGGTATTAACTTAAAAAAGTAGCGAAAAATATTAACATGTATTGAAAAACTTTGAAGATATTGTTTTAACGGTGTAGAAAAACATACCCATGGCTATTTCCAAATACCTCGGTATATCGCCCAAGGCTATTATGTAGGCCTACTTGTTATTTTTTCCCATTTGTGAGGATGATGTACCTTTTTGATAACTGCACTGTGATTAACATTTTGTGAGGGGACAACATAATTTTTCCGTTAGGGATTTTCCTTAATGTTAACTATTAAATTTCATTTAAACGTTCACAACCCTAGTGTGCATACACATCCGTGTACTCACTGTTGGGAGTTGTTGGTGCCCCCTCTCCTGGCATGCTGTCGGACTCTGCGGGGGGGGGGGGGGGGGGATAGAAAGGCACATGCATAAAAGATCTGCTGTTGGCGTGGCGCCAACGCTTAACAGCTCGACTCACTCAGATCTCTCACACATACAACATTTGGCATTGATCACATGAAAGATAATGGATGTCAGGAAAGTAGACTACTTGAAAAGTATTAGCAGATGAATGCAGCTGACAAGTTAGAGGGCAACTCCACCATTTTTCAACCTCAAATTCACCATACCAGTGTCTAAATATGTGAAATCCCCACATTTCTATGTTTTGTAGAACAAAATAAAAAAGTAAAATGGTTCTACCCAATGACATCAAAAGTCAAAACAAATGCTCAAACACTGATATTCCCTGTGACGTGGGGAGCAAGAAAATACCCTCCATCTGGCTAGAAACTCATTGGAGGTTTTGAAAATCACAGGTCCTTTCTTGTTTCAGCATGTGCACAAAGCAAGAGCCATACAGAAATGGTTTGTTGAGATAGACGTGGAAGAACTGACTGGGCGGCAAAGAGCTCTGACCTCAACCCCATCGAACCCCTTTGGGATGAATTGGAATGCCAACTCCGAGCCAGGCCTAATCGCCCAACATCAGTGCCCGACCTCACCAATGCTCTTGTGGCTGAATGAAGTCCCTGCAGCAATGTAACATCTAGTGGAAAGCCTTCCCAGAAGAGTGGAGGCTGTTATTGCAGCCAGGGGAGGGGGGGGGGGGACAACCAACTCCATATTAATGCCCATGATTTTAGAATGAGATGTACAACGAGCAGGTGTCCGCATACCTTTGATCATGTTGTGTATCAAACAATTCCCATGTCGTCACACAAAGCCTTAATGTTTCAGGTTAGGCCTTCCTTACCTCTGTGTGCACGGACATGTGTTTGAAAGCAGTTGTAGTACTTGTATTTCTTCCCACAAATCCCGCAAACGTAGGAACCTGTATGAGAGAGGAAAAGCTAAATAGAGAGCACTGCAAAGCTACAAGAGTTAACTGCATTGATATCATTGGTGTGTAACATGGAACTTAACTAAGACTAACCTTGTGCAATCATTTAAGACTGTAAAACAGGTGACCAGTCCTGATTCACATGTATTTATCAATATATTACATGGTCAGACAGTTCCGACATAATATCCTAATGATTACCTTTTCTTGTAAATAGGTACAGAAATGTATTAGGTACAGAAATGTATCGGTTTCCTAGCATGTAATTTCGCAGTAAATACCAGCTGAGATAGTTAATGTTCAATGTCAGGGGGCCAGTATGAATGAGGGCAGTCTGTGAAAAGGGTGAGGTAGTTGCTCACAGGTGCAAAACAGTTTTGTGTAACGAACCCAGATGTTGGGACTAGGTAAAAAGGAAGCAGCTGAGATGAGGACATTTGCATTGCCAGGTGCAGGTGCACAGGTTTGGAAGAAGACAGATACAGAGGGAGAAGTTAAAACGACAGGTGCATGATGGAGAGAGTGGATGCGTTCGATTTGCATCACCCGTTTTTCCATCATGGGTCTAAAATGTGCAAACTCCAACAACCTGGAGCACAGATGGCGATGCAAAATGAACATGCCCGTTGTGTGTGGAGTGGGAGGTGACGTGTTGGGGGGGGGGGGTCGTACCCTGGGTCTGGTCATTGCGCGACCTTCCTCCTCCTCCTCCTCCGAGGACCACACAGATCTCAGCTGGCACATCTTTCCCGTTACTGGCTCCCTGCATGTCAGGCTCCTTCTTTATTGTGACCGGGACAGCAAGGGTGGTGGTGGTGGTGGTGGTAGGAGAGGGGCCATCTGGGACTCCACCCCCCGCGTCAACCTGCTCCTGTCCAGGATTGGTGGGCACCTCCTGAGCACTCATGACTGACTGCTCAGGGCCAGCGCTCCTGGGACTGTGAGTGAGTGCAACAGACAGCCAGGCAAAAGGTAGAAGGAGGAAGAAACAAAACAAGTCAGAATTACTAATACAACTTTCAAGAAACAGCAGCCTTCCTTTGAAACGGGTGCAGTTCAAATACAGAAAGGGATAACACCAAGAAAGCAGAGCTCTGCCAAACCATCTCTTTAGCCAGGTCTAAAGCAGAGCTCTGCCAAACCATATCTTTAGCCAATTCTAAAGCAGAGCTCTGCCAAACCATCTCTTTAGCCAGTTCTAAAGCAGAGCTCTGCCAAACCATATCTTTATCCAGTTCTAAAGCAAGGCACTTGACACTCAGATTGCCATATGCCTGACCAAGGTACATAAAAAAGTTAGAGGTAGTCCGGCATACCAATGAGAGAAAGTGCAATTCAATGGGTCTATAAATTGTCTCCATAATGGCATTATTTAGGACATTGTCTAGTTAAGTACATTTAAAAAACAAAGAATATTTCAATACCATTTCTCTACTCGTGACAAATGGGGTTAGTCCAATATAGGAGGGGAATAGATGGGAGATATGCATTATTACCCATTATTTGCCCTACAGTGCAGTGATTCATTTTGTATGAGTGACCTTTGACAATAAATCCACAGCACCCAGGTGTTCTAATTCCAGAAAAATCCAAATTACCCAGCCTTCTACAGTAAGTACCATTGTACACTAGGACTATAATGAGGGGGCTCAAATAAAGTCAAATGCAACCAAGCAAAACAGAGTTATAACAAGGATGACAGATTTTTGGTGTAAAGAGAAATTACCTTTCATGGCCAACACCTTTTCTTGGAAGGGATAACTGATTGACATTGGCACTAATGATTAAAACAGATCATGGATACATGGACAGCTGTTGTTCCCAAAAATACAGCATTGCTATGTTTCTGTTTGTCACCCTAAATATGAATTGTGCAGAACTTTTAGATTCCTAAGCTGTGGAGGGAGTATTTCTGGATGACAATTAGTTAGTCAGGAGTTACTTAGAAAGCTGGCAACATTGTAAAAGGGTATTGGTTCAATAGAATGATGTGTGGTAGGAGGGAAGAAGCTCATTGCAAGTAGGCTAGTCATTAAAACATTAAACAATTCCCAGTTACTCCAACTTTGTTAAATATTAATTTTAAAAAAGGTGTTACCTGCTCCACTGTTTCATGCCCCATTTCTGCAATCTAGCCTACATTGGTTTGTCGTGGTAGAGAAAACATTCCTAATCTGGTAGAGAAATGGACAATGGCAGAACCTCCATGTTTTCATATCAGCATGGGTGCAACAGTTTAAGGGGATGATGCTATACTAACCTCATATAGCATTAGAATAAATGCAAAACGACTAACCACCTCAGACATCTATTAGCCTACTTGATAAAATGATGCATGCAAAGAAATAGCGAGCCGACAATCTAAATATTGAAAATTCTAATCTCCCTCAAAAGAGGCCAATTCAACAAGCCTGGGCAGATTGGAGGCCATAAAAGCTAATTTGGGAAGCGAAGGGAACAGCCGAGTGTTCATTTCAGCAGCAGCCGTGTCACCGCCATGTTGTGTTGGAAATTATGACAAGAGTTCTTTTTTTAATTTTTTTTTTACAAAAACACCCCCATCAGGAACAGGTGGGGGCAGGAAGCTACATGGAGGGGAATATCAGCTGAGAGGAAAAAGCAGAAAAGTGAAATCCCTCTCAAAGCTGGACATGATTGGATTTCATACCCTAATGGCAGAATGTGATTAATTTCTCCACAAAATTCCTTTTAGCACACGTAGGCATTAATGCTGTGCTGCTTGGTCGGCTGCTATGCAATTGTGAGTTAGCCCAGTCTATTTGTGTGTTTGCTTCTGTGCTGGAACCACCATGTAATAAATCTAACCAAGCTTGTAAAATCTCATAGTGGAAAAAGCAAACAAACCATATTTTAGAAAACATTGTGCCGTTTCAGGGAATTTCTCTCATAAGCCATACAATGATAGGTTATTTCTCATTTATATATGCAGGTGAAAATAACTAATTTATAGGCCTCATGTAGGCCTAATTTGGTTATTCCATTTCATCACCGTTTAAATAATTCCATCACATAAGTACAGAGGCATGATAGTCACATGACATTTTTTTCCTCTACATTCAAAATGGAGGATTTAGACCTCTTGCTATTCACATCATGGAATTTGACAATATCCTTTCCAAGATTCAATATCAGGAACAAAAACATACCACAGAATGTGTCCAAATAATCTAATGCGGTGAAACAGAATTGAAGCTAACTCCAACATGGTTTCGGTAAGCACAACACTGAACACAGCCTGGAAATAGCATTCATGGACATTGACAAATGAATTCTGGGAAGGCAAGGCAGCATTGATCCCAACCCCCCTCCCCCTCCCCCCAATTTGGTTGAAATGGATGAAAAATCAATGGCCAAAAGGTCAGGTATTGAGCACATTTCTCATGCCTTAGAACAGTCCATTACATAAGGTTTGCTAAAATGGAGACTAAAAATGGTAAATTCACCCTGAGAGAAAAAGGAAATCAAATAAAAACTAAAGAATTTACCTATTCAAATTATTGAACAAATGCTTGCTTTGGGCTTCTAACTAGGTCAAATTCTGTCAGGAATCTCAGAATTTCGATGAATTGTTTTGGCACCTATAGAATGTTTCCATTGAGTATAACTTTCATGTATATAGAATGGATACTCCGCAAACAAAATGGCTTGCTGTATCTTTTATTGAATTGAAAATGTGAAACCACCATCTTTCATTGATCATAAATCATTTCTGTTGCATCTATAAAAAAAATGCTTTTCAACCTTGTTTTGACACAAAACGTCAATGATACTCCTATTTAATAAAACATTAAAATGAATGTCATGGTTACAATGTTCCCATTTCATGGCTGATAGGAAAAATGTCTATGAAATAAGAACACATGACCAGATCCTTCTGAAAATGTATTGACATAAGAAATAAACATGAGGCCCCTGGCAGTTCCCAGCCCTAATACAATAGTCATTTGAACATTTTATTACAAACATTTTATTATTCCTTGGATAAAAGCAGCATTAATACAAGCTGAAGGTTTTTTGGGGGGCAATAGGCCCTGTGTGTATGTGAGACTGCATGTTATGAAAATAGTTTAGCTTGAAACGAACCCATTTGAATAGACTGCTTTCCTTAAGATTGAGGGCAGTGGTTCAGTTAATGTCACTGCATGGATATTAAACATATTGTGCTGGACTACAGCCCTAAGCAAATCAGTCTCAATGCTAGCGATGTCGGAAAGGTCAACATTGGAGGGGAAATAAATGAATTAATATTTCTTTAACAGTACTGATTTGTCAAGATACTTTAAAAATACTAGGCAATATGTGGAAAGTACATTGGCTAATACCATAACAAATTACAGTGCCTTCAGAAAGTATTCATACCCCTTAACTTATTCCACATTTTGTTGTTAAGGCCTGAATTCAAAATGGATTAGATAGATGTTTTGTCTTACCCATCTACACACAATGCCCCATAATGACAAATTGAAAACAGTTGAGAAATGTGTGCACATCTATAGAAAATGAAACAGAACTATTCACACCCCCAAGTCAATACTTTGTAAAGCACCTTTGGTGGTGATTTATAGCTTTGAGTCGTCTTGGGTATGTCTGTTTAAGCTTTGCACATCTGGATTTGGGGATTTTCTCCCCTCGTTCCTTGCAGATTTTCCCAAGCTCTGTTAAGTTAAATGGGGAGCGGCGGTGAACATCAATCTTCAAGTCTTTGCACAGATTTTCTAATGGGATTCAAGTCTGGGCTTCGGCTGGGCCACTCAATGACTTTCGCATTCTTGTTCTAAAGCCATTCCAGTGTTGCTTTGGCTGTATGCTTAGGGTCATTGTTCTGTTGGAGCATAGACTGGGGGGGGGGGGTTAAGGTCATTTTCACTCTGAAGCAAGTTCTCGTCAAGGATTTGCCTGCATTTGGTCCATTCATTGTTCCCTCTAGTCTTACCAGACTCCCAATCCCTGCCGCTGAAAAGCATTCCCAGAGCATGATGCTGCCACCACCATGCTTCACAGTAAGGATGGTCTTAGGCGGGTGATGAGCTGTGCCTGGTTCTCTAGACATAGCACTTTGCATTCAGGCAATTGACATTTTTGTCTCATCAGACCACAGAATCTTATGCCTTATGATCTCAGTCTTTCACATGCCTTTTTGAAAACTCCAGACGTGCTGTCATGTGCCTTTTTCTCAGGAGTGGCTTCCGTCTCGCCTGTACAACCCAGATTGGTGAAGTGCTGTAGAGACTGTGGTCCTCCTGGCAGGTTCTCCCATCTCAGCCAAGGAACTCCACTTCTGTCAGTAGTCATTGGGTTCTTGGTCACCTCCCTGACCAAGGTCCTTCTTGCCCAGTTTAGTCAGATGGTCAGCTCTAGGCAGAGTGGGTAGTTCCATAATTTTTTCCATTTCCCACTGACTGAGACAACTGTCCTCTTGGAAACTTTCAACACTCTAGAAATTGTTTTATAACCATACCCAGATATATGCCTCACCACAATTCTCAGATCTATGGGCAGTTCCTGGACTTCGTGGTACGGTTTTTGCTCTGACATGCACTGTCAACTGTGGAACTTACATAGACAGGTGTGTTCTTTTCTAAATCGTGTCCAAACAATTTAATTGGCCAATCAAGAGTGCAGAGACATCTAAAAAATTATGATTAAGGGAAATTGGATGCACCGGACCTCAATTTGGAGTGTCATAGCAAAGGTGTGTGAATACTTATGTAAATTAGATCAATACATTGGTTTGCCATATTCCTGCTATGCAGAGGGGAGTATCAGAGTAGAATATTATCTGCCACAGGGATGAACAAATCCTATTTCAGCCTGAATGCTTTCCCCCGCTCCTTAAAAATCAGAAGCACATTTTCCTAGCCTCCTCTGTGTAATGTCTCTCAAAATTGCTTCCAACCAACGATTTCAAAAAAGCAATAATGCAGAGAAATGGGAGAATACCCCCCCCCCCCCCTTTCTACATTTCCTTCTATTAGCCGGAATGGTATAGAAACAGAACTGTGTCAACTCTTGAAATTACATCCGCATGCAGTCCGAAACCCCATAAAATCTTTTCAATTTATATGTTAATGCTGCGAATTAAAATTTAATAACTAGATATTGAAAAGTGGCCTTGAATTATACAAAAAATAAATCCTGAAAGAGCAGCCCTAAAATTTAAAATTCAGGGCAGCATCTGGTCTGCCGCTAAGCCCTTGCACACTAGCATATTTTATTTTAGTGAAAATCTAAATTGCAGTGCAGTCTGAGGCAGGTCTGGTAAACCTGCTCCTTTGTGATTTATGGATTCATTAGAGCAAGAGAAGACACTCCCCCCCCTTTCACAGAAATGAGATTTCCCTTTGTAAAAATGTATATTTTTTGAAAAGGCAAACTGAGCTCTGAAACATTTAGAAAACTGACAAAAACACCCTATGTGCATATAACCACAAAGACGGCCCTTAAATCATCTTTGCTGCAGCAATTGAACGTCCCTGTGCATTATTCATGAGACCAATGAGGTCCATTTTAAGTAGAGAAGGGGAAGGAAATATGCACAGAATGCACATATTCCCCCAAATGCCAAAAGCTCTTCATGTAGCCATCCAAACCTGAAATACCATCCTGCTGGCCCTAATTTGAGTGGTATCATTTTCAGAGATTTATCAGGACAAGGATGCTTATATAAGGAAGGTAAATGTTGATACATTTAGCAGATTTGGACAGAAGCCCAATAAATACACACTATAAACTACAATTGCTTAACTTTTGCAGGTCTCAGCAAGAACATCATAAGGATTACATCTATCTGCATTTCAACAAGGTCTACTGAACGACAGGTATGCCTACATATTGTTTGTGACTGCACTCTAGGCAATAGAAATAAATGACACCAAGTCCTGGCTAGTGATATATGGTCTAGGGAGGCCTTCATGGATTGTTATGAACTGACAAGATGGTTTACTATCTTGTTGCCCATCATTCTTTCCAGACCTATTGAGTTTTGTTTTAATTGGGGTGGCAGATATTTTTTGGTTCACAAGCAGACCAGGACATCCTACCTCTTGGTGATCAGTGTCTGAAGGTGCAAATAGCCCTGTCCTGCTCAGTCTTCGGTCTCCCGCAAGCCAGTGTGACCTGGGTGGGTAGAGTGTTTAGGTCTGAGAAGGTGTCAAACTACTATGAATTCACACACAAAAGTTAGACAAAATAAAGAAACCCTGGTGTTCTATGTAAAATTGTGAAGACATCAAAACTACGAAACTTAAGGAATCATGTAGTAAACCCCCAAAAAACTGTTTTTTCTAAATATATTTTATATTTGAGATTCTTCAAAAGTAGCCACCCTCTGCCTCGACAGCTTTGCACACACTTGGCATTCTCTCATCCGGCTTCATGAGGAATGCATTTCAATGAACAGGTGTGCCTTGTTAAATGTTAGTTTGTTGAATTTCTTTCCTTCTTATTGCATTTGAACCAATCAGTTGTGTTGTGACAAGGTTGGGGGGTATACAGAAGATGGTATTTTACCAAATAGGGCTAAGTCCATATTATGGCAAGAACAGCTCAAATAAGCAAAGATAAACAACAGTCCATCATTACTTTAAGACATGAAGGTTAGACAAACCAAAAAATTAAAAAAAGTGCAGTCTCAAAAACCATCAAGCGCCATGGTGAAACTGGCTCTCACAAGGACCGCCACAGGAAAGGAAGACCCAGGTTGCGATCAAAACACTTAAGACACACCCTATCCCTCAAATTAAAGGGGACACTTCTGATGACGTATCATGACGTCTGACGAGTATATACTTGTAGGGCAAGGGAAGGAATTATTTTAATTTTTTTAAATGGACCACCCTTTGCCGGAAATTTGTCTCTCGTCCATCCCGCGATGATCGTTTTTTCAGCTACCGGTAGCTTGTGGGTGCTTTATATGCACTAGTCAATTATGAATGCATATCTACTTATAGTAAATATACACCTACTGTATGATAGCTAGCAAATGAATTAGCTAACATTAGCCTGCCTAGCTGGAACCTCTGAAGGAAAATGTTTTATTTCTACAATTTCCAAAAGATGACCAAACAAAAACATTTTTGCTTTTTACGAGACGTGTTTGTGCCGGCATGTGCATTAGTAGCACAATTTCACTTATTTGCATTTGTTTTTACTTACGTGTATGTTGACTTCTCCATTGATGTTGTTTAAGTTTTTGCTGACTTTTCTTAGCGGATGTACAATCGGCACAAACTGAATTATGGGGAGTTTCAGGCCCCGGAGTGAACATAATTGTACACTCACAAAGACGACTAAAAACAAGGGCTGGGGGCATACATTGCAAATTTCCATTGCTTGGCTAATCATTTGGACTGCCCTCCAAGATGGCGACAGGGATTCCCCAAGGGCAGAAGGTGAGGGTAAGTGGAAAATGGTGTGTCTTTTAAGTGTTTGGACCGCAGCCCCAGAGTTACCTCTGCTGCAGAGGATAAGTTCATTAGTTACCAGCCTCAGAAATTGCAGCCCAAATAAATACTTCAGAGTTCAAGTAACAGACACATCTCAACAGCAACTGCTCAGAGCAGACTCCGTCAAATCAGGCGTTCATAGTCAAATGGTTCCAAAGAAACCACTACTGAAGTACACCGATAAGAAGAGACTTGCTTGGGCCAAGAAACACAAGCAATGGACATTAGACTGGTGGAAATCTGTCCTTTGGTCTGATGAGTCCAAATTTGAGATTTTTGTTTCCAACCGTCCTGTCTTTGTGAGACACAGTAAGTGAACAGATTAACTCCACATGTGTGGTTCTCACTGTGAAGCATGGAGGTGGAGTGATGTTGCTTTACTGGTGACACTGTCGTGATTTATTTAGAATTCAGGGCACACTTAACCAGCATGGCTACCACAGCATTCTGCAGCGATACACCATTCCATCTGGTTTGAGCTTAGTGGGACTATCATGTGTTTTTCAACAGGACAATGACCCAACACACCTCCAGGCTGTGTAAGGGCTATTTGACCAAGAAGGAGAGTGATGGGAGTGCGGCAATGGGAAAGAATTTCAGGTGAAGCTGGATGAGAGAATGCCAAGAGTGTGCAAAGCGGTCATCAAGGTAAAGGGTGGCTACTTTGAAGAATCTCAAATATATTTGATTTGTTTAACACGTTTTTGGTTACTACATGATTCCATGTGTTATTTCAGAGTTTTGAGGTCTTCACCATTATTTTGCAATGTAGAAAATAGTAAAAAATAAAGAAACCATTGAATGAGTAGGTGTGTCCAAACTTCTGAGACTGTAGCACATTTCACTTCCATGCAACCTTCCTCCAAAACAAATCCTAAATGCATTTTATTACTTGGCTGCTCTGACATTTAATAATAAATAATAATAAACAACATTCTGTCATTCATACATTCATGCTCTTCTATTAAAAACATGGAATTTCCAATGTAATTCATAGCCTGCATTTGATTACACTGAATGTGGAGGGAAAAGGTCAGGGTTCCAATTTAGCATACACACCAAATAAATTCCACAAACACTTCAAATTCATACTACAGTTCTGAAGGTCAGCTTCAAAATTAACAAAGTAAAATGGCTCGGCGAGATCTACTTACAATGACAAACCATGCAAGACAGAAAATTGTTTTGCATCTACAAGATTGTAAAAAGCAGAGATTGGTAATGATTGTTTTTTCTTTTCTTAAAATGTGTCACCTCTGTCCTCCTCTGCATTTGTCCTCTTTCGTGTACTGTTCCCTTTTGTTTGGTCAGGGTTTTCTCCCCCCCTAAGTTTAGACGCATAACAAGTCCGGTGCATTCCTTGTTTCACCATTTGAGCAGGCCATGAATTCACTCTATCATTTCTCAAAATACACAAAAAAAAAGAAATTGAAGATGACCAACCTTGACCTTTCAAACACTGCATTTCTATTGTTTATTGCATTATTCTTCTTATAGAAGAATCTTAGAATGGGTGACATGCAGAATCTCTTACTTGAATGTACAGTGGTGTTTTCCATCTCTTTACCCTCTCTTCTAATGTACATCTAAGGGCTTAGATGTGTCATACCCCGTCATCATTTCTTTAATATTATGGAAATGCACAACAAGCTGACAGATTAGGCTGATTGTTACTTTATTTGGTAGCCTACTAAACACCTCTTCACAGTAACCAGCAACATCAGAGAGGATGTTAGTAGTATCAAAGCCATATTATAAACTGGGTGGTTCGAGCCCTGAATGCTGATTAGCTGACAGCCATGGTATATCAGACCATATACCACAGTATGACAAAACAATATTTTTTACTGCTCTAATTATGTTGGTAACCAGTTTATAATAGCAATAAGGCACCTTGGGGGTTGTGATATGTGGCCAATATACCACGGCTAAGGGCTGTGTCCAGGCACTCCGCATTGCTTTGTGCGTAAGTACAGCCCTTAGCTGTGGAATATTGGCCATATACCACACCTCCTTGGGCCTTATTGCTTAAATCTACCATTTCAACAGCCAGGCCCTGCCTGCCACTGTTTGGTACAGCTGGGTGGGGCTGGGTAAATGTAACCACTCAAATGCATCTAAGCTGTGGAAACAAGGATTAGTTCTAAACTGATTTTGAAGCTATAGCCTACATTGTTGTCAAATGACAAAAACATCAACAATGGATTAATACAGCCTAGATCTTGGGTTATGATTGGGTAAAACAGTTTCACTGTAATATAATGCATTTATAATTGCTTATTTTAAGTAGGAGCCTGCTAATTAGTAGAGTATATGAATTAAGGACATATTGTTATTAAACAAAATAGTCCAAACTGAGAAGACATTAAAATGAGTTTACACACCCTGTTTCAAACTGTAGCCTACTCCTATCGTTGCTCATATTCAACATCAAATAGCGCATGGTGATAAAACTAATCTCTTTCTAAACGGAGGTAATTTTGTAACTGGTATCAATTTGATCGCTTTTCATGCACTCAAACAGAGCTGCTCGTGCAGTCTACTAATTATCCTCTAAAGGGTCCACAGTCAAGCGATCTTATCATTGGCTACCAATGTAGCCTACTTATATTCAAAAACACATTCGACAAAAACAAAGTCACAAAACTAAAAAGGTTAGAATAAAATGCTTAAACAAGTCAAATTAATTGGAATTTCTTAATTTCACAAAATAACCGCCAACAGGTGGCGCCAATTTCAAAATGAAATTAATTTAAATCCTACAACCATTTTGAAAACAGAAGTAGAAATTATATTCGAAATGGGGAAATTCTCATATCGACCGATTGAAACGGAACCAAATAGCCTACCTTCGCTTTAACACAACAAACACGGACGGGTCAATTGGTGCGATTATAAAATGTTGACAGAAATTTGAAGCAAAATTCCCAAAACATGGCTGCAAGGTTGTGTTTTCAGATTGTTCTTCGTCCTTCATTTAACCACCACTGCTCATTTCCCACGCGCTTTTAAAGCTACATTTTACAAAGTATCACTGGGTTAATTAGCCAGTGTAGACAACTGAGTTTACTCAAACTTTATTCGAAATCGCTGTCTAAAATCAACAGATTATTTGCGACAGAAACTAAAGCCAGCACCCTTGCTTTTGATAAAGCTCACCAAACATGCATTAGCGTGAAAACCAAATGGTGAAAACACACACCCTCACTAATTATGAAGAGAGAGTCGAAAAAACTATCAGCAACCGCGGCCTGTATAAAATTTACAAATTTTGGATTTCTAAATCAGAAAAAAACGATTAAGAATGGTTTGACGTTACCTCCCAAAATGATGCAGCACATGCGAGTAGGATAGCTCGAGCTCCAAAATCCTCCTCGGACACCAAAGGTGACTGCACAACTAGCGCTTTGAAATAAAAATTAGTTATTAATTCTCAAATTATCTAAACTAAAACTGCTTTGTTTTCGATATTGTAACCTTCACATCTTCCGGCATGAACTCGAGTGTATGATTGTGTTGACGAAGGTGCAGGCTAGTCCGCCCAGGCTCAGTTTTTCCAGTATTCAGGGTAGGCTATGCGTTGCGGTTTCTCCAGTGGAAATTTTCGTCGTCCGCCATCATACAAGGACAGATTCCGAAATTGCTACGCCTGCTAGTTATATCAAAATGATTCTGGGCAGAGCGAAAAAAGGTCGAACGACCGTAAAGTTGCGCAGGGAATTAGAGACTAGAAATCACATGCAGAATAACATTTCTGCATCTAATAATGTGAAAGTTGAATTGGAGTTGAAACAAGTAACAGCTTCATGACACACATGATTACAAATGATGTTGAACATTCTAAATATTCTGTGAAATGCACACTTTGTCCATTTTTTCCCAAATGAAAGTCTATACGTCCATAAGACAGATGAGGATATTATGTTGTATATTTTGTCACTCATGCCATTTTTTTATTCAATAAAGTTTGCTATGTCTGAAATAAATATATATATATATATATATATATATATATATATATATATATATAATTCAGACATACATACACACGTGTGTATATGCATCTGTGTAGTGATGTATTTTTTCAGATTGTTGTTGAAAAAAAAACACTATTAGCTTGCTAGGCTATTGAAACTAGATGAGAATTGCTGACTTCTTGGTTGGCCAACACTTTAGAATATTTCCAATTCAAAGAGTATGCTGACCCTGCATTCATAATCAAGTGGGAAGGTGATATTTGTAACATATAACTGAAAAATCCACTTGAACGCCCCAACTGGTAATTACATCCCTGAGCTCCGACTTCTCCCACATGCTGACTTCTCCCACATCACCTACTAAGGAAATTACCTTGATAACAGCATTTTAGGCAGTTAAATGCAACACAATATTATTTATAAAACCCAATATATCAATATTGTTTTTGAACACCATTTTTCTTTTTACAAGCATGTACTTTTAGTTGATGAATGACAGCTTGTCCAAAGCCAATCAGCCTTAGTGAACAAGTTTAAAGCTTGTGAATGCATCCAACTGGTAAGTTACACCTTCCCACTTAGTTTTGAATGCTGCATTAGTTTCAGTCCAAATGCTCATACCATGTCCTAGGCTAAGTACATGTACTTTTTAAAATACATTTTAGTCATTTAGCAGACACTCTTATCCAGAGCAACTTACAGTAGTGAGTGAGTACCTACATTTTCATTCATACTGGTCCCCCATGGGAATCAAACCCACAACCCTGGTGTTGCAAGTGCCATGCTCTACCAACTAAGCCACGCAGGAATGTACAAGGATAGTAGGCCTAGGCTGTGCTGCAAAATATTGTGTGCTTTAAATGCCAGGATGTCATGCTCATAGGGCTTTGTAATATACCAGCCTAGTCATGCCTAGCCGGAATTCGCTGCATACTTCAGGAAGTAACTGAAATAAGACCCAATTTAACAATAGGCCTACCCTTTACACAAAAAAAACATATAGCCTATTATGGAACTATATAGCCCTATTATTGTTATTATTACTAATGCACATTGTTTTATACCACAGCATTGTTAAAAACTTGATTTCACCATTGTGTGATCAACTGATCCTCTTATCTGTTTCTGTCCCTTCCCATTCCCTCTCTCCCTATCCCTCATTTTTTCCTCTGCCTCTGAGGGCTTTTATTTGCAAAATGAAGAATAAAACAGGCCTAAAAGCATTGGGCCTAAAAGTACTATGCCTGCGCCAACAGTACTTACAGTACAATATTTACAATAAATGTGACAAATTAACTGAAACGTATAAATCTATAAATCAACACAAATTGTATTTGAATTCCACAATTTTAAATATGCAGGCTTTCAGATTCAGTTTTCTAATTCAGTTCTCTAAATTCAGATTCAAAACCACAGACAACACCCTGGGTATGTTGCATTCAAACCCTGGAATTAATGTAATATCGACCATATTGAAACTGAGTATATACATTTAATTGAATTTGAATATTCGATTAACTTGAAATTACTTGTTAAAACTGAATGCAATATTCTTTCAGTTAAGTTTCAAATCATGAAATACAAGTTCAATTTATAAACTCAATGATTAAATTTGCACATAACAAATTCAAAATTACTAAATTCAATTTATGTTGGTACTGATTTCGCTCCATATCCATGCACTGAACTAACTTAGCAAGGCCTCAGTAATGCCAAGTTGAGCATTCCTCTGCACAGGAGTTGCTGATGTCTGCTACATCTTACAACGTCTGGAATGTATTTTAGGTAGCAGCTAACCACATCGTATCGATCAGTCAGTTGATGACACAGTCGATGAAGTGGCACGCAACCATTGGTTGATGCATGCAACATCTGAGCAGGAGAACGCAACCATTGCCTTAGTAATTGCAGCAGCAGGAACAACCCAACCTTCCCTGTCTGGCCACTACAGGGGTGTAATCATTACTCCCTGTTTGCTGAACCTGTTCAATAGAAACACTAGTCTGGAGTAATGGTTACACCCCAGATAAACGAGGGGTTTGAATTATTTTAAGACCTTTTACCAATAATGCATTTCAGAATGGAACATACCCTAGAGCTAGAGGACTCATCTTTGTATCTGTGCCATTATAGCATCTGTGACAGCATTTTAAACGATTGGCTGATCCCTCCCACCCGGTTTGACAAGACTCCAACAGGGTCACCAGGAGGGATCAGCCAATGAAGTAGGAAGTCCCACCCAGTTGACTGAGTTAAAATGGTGGAAGCCCTCAATTGCACTGCCCATGCTAATACAGCCTTTTGGCCACTAGAGGCCTCTATAATTTTCTATGGAACATACCAACATTTCAATTCCACCCGGTCAATCAAAAGGTTGGCATCAACCAAAAAACTTATATTGAGCTCTCAAACTTACTTCCGATTGCCTGTCACCATCTTTGACCTGGAAACATGAAGAACCACTCTATACAATTATAGGACAAACAAATCAGCATTTACATTACTTAGCTTAATTTTAGCATTTTATAACTCTATGGGACCCCCCCGCGGAACAGTTGAGCTAACGTAGGCTAATATGATTAGCATGAGGTAATAAGTAACAAGAACATTTCCCAAGACATAGACATATCTGATATGGGCAGATATCTTACATTCTTGTTGATCTAACTGCACTGTCCAATTTGCAGTAGCTATTGCAGATAAATATTACCATGCTATTGTTTGAGGAGAGTGCACAGTTAGGAACTTGAAAATGTATTAATATACCAATTAGGCATATTTGGTAAGTCTTGATAAAAATGCCCCCGTGCACAAAGTGAGGTCCATACAGAAATGGTTTGTCGAGATTGGTGTGGAAGAATTTGACTGGCATGCACAGAGCCCTGACCTCAACCATGTTGAACACATTTGAGATCATGAAATTTAATCAGCCGGTGATTGTCAAGCAAATAACTGTCAGTCTCACAGTAATTGATCGTTACTTAACATAAACACATTTATCATCTTCTGGCTTCCACACTTAATTTAGAGTTGTTAATATAATTTGTTGGGCTATATGTTTTGATTTTTAACACAGTGTAAAGGCTGCACGATGTGACTCGCTTGAAAGGCATGAGCTCTGCTTTGTTTTTTTGCGCAGGCTGTACACACTTCATCAGCCTCTCATTCACAATTTGACAAGCACTTGATAATGCCTCAAATTTCATGGCGACATCCCCTTTGTGGCCGTAATGCACCCTAAGAAAATCCATGCCTTTTGCGCCCAGTGGCCATTGTGCCCTTGGCCCGGAGTGCTGCATTGTGCCCTTCTCCCTGAGTGCTACGCCCTCCTAAGCACATCTCACTCGCATGCCTCTTCATCATGTGATCAGGTCTTTCTCACAGGCTACAAGTGAAGACAGACACATCGGTGATGCAACTACGCTCGTACTACGATCCAATTCCGAGATGCATATTGAAGATCTTGGAAGAACTGTCCACATTTACTTTTCGTTAGCCAACAAGATGAGTAGGCCTAACGAACAGCAAAAGCACTAGCCTATGTCAAACTACTATAGTACAAAAATTTACCTATTCTATTCTGTGCGAGAAATAAATATTTCAAACAGTCTGGGACAGTTGTGGGATGTAATAGATCCCAAATTAATACAACCACTAGCATCAAAAAATATTTCTTACACAATGTGGCTGACGCAACAGATCAGAACATTTAGCTTAACATTTTTTGATAAACTATTAGGATATTTCTTCACATTATAAGCGCAGCAATGCACACATGGCAGTAGGCTATGAATGCAAATTTTCCACTAGCGGGAAAACACTATTATGAAATGTGACTGCAAATGCAATTATGCATGTAATGCTTTTATTATAAAGGTGCATTTGTATGGTGAAAATTATCTTCACCAAACTTGAAACTCACTCGCTGCTTATTTGTGCCTTATGTGTGCTCTAAACCCCTTGTAAAGCAGACTAATGTGTTTAATTTGAAGAAGTTAATTGACCACTTTAGTTGTGATACAAACCTTATCAAAACATGTAGGCCTATGGGCTAGGCTACATGAGGTGTGTGACTATGATTTGAAAAATCAGCCTAAAAAAGGCAGTTTTATGCTTGGCATCACTCACAAGTGGTAATATTTCATTCACAAGTGATAGGCTAATATTGTCCCATCAGACTATTCCTGATGTAATCTCGTCTTTACTAATACCTCGAAACAGGGGCAGCAGGGGAAAAAAATCAATGTCATCTATGCACTTAATTAGCAAATGGAGGACACCTTTCCCATGGTTCATTTTCATGCCAGCCAGGTAGGCTACACTCCTGTTGTAACGATAAACAATGTGCTTAATATTAGGAAAGTAGATAAATAAATATGTAGTGGGCCTAGCCTATAGAAAGCTGATGGGAGTCTCCTCTTTTTAGTAGAGGTCATCACTCTGTTTTTTTGCGCAATTGCATAGCCTATAGAAATGTTGCGCAACATGAGCTCATGGGCTCTAATGGTTTGTTTGATTAGATTTTCAAAAACATTTGCATTGATGTCAGAGTGATTAGAGGGACAATAGAGTTTGGTAGGCTACTAATGACCATCAGCAGCATCAGAGCTTGGAGAAGCCTAATTGTAATTTGACTGCCTTCATGACTCGTGACCGCCGGTGTGGCGGTAATAGGGTCATCGCAGCAGCCCCATCTCCTCCCTAACACTAGCTATTTTTCCATTTAAAAAAATTATATTGTGTTATTGACTGTACATTTGTTTATGTGTAACTCTGTGTTGTTTTTGTTGCACTGCTTTGCTTTATCTTGGCCAGGGCGCAGTTGTAAATGAGAACTTGTTCTCAACTGGCCTACCTGGTTAAATAAAGGTAAAAATAAAAAAAAAGTTGCCCAGTGATTGTTTTTGTCAACAGAAAGTTTGTATATGTAAGGGATTTCTTCCATTGATGGAGAGGCGGACCAAAGCCCAGCGTGGTTATTTTGACTCATGTTTTAATAAATCACTTCACATGAACAAACTAACAAAAACAAGAAATGTGAAACCCAAAACAGCCCTATCTGGCGCAAAACACAGAGACAGGAACAATCACCCACAAACACACAGTGAAACCCAGGCTACCTAAGTATGATTCTCAATCAGAGACAACTAATGACACCTGCCTCTGATTGAGAACCATACTAGGCCGAAACATAGAAATACCCAATTCATAGAAAAACAAACATAGACTGCCCACCCCAACTCACGCCCTGACCATACTAAATAATGACAAAACAAAAGGAAATAAAGGTCAGAACGTGACAGTATAGAAAATAGATGAGACAATTGTCTGCTAGGGGGCCTTTCCATTTAACTATCTTGTATAAAAACAGATGGACAGAAAACTATTTTTCACAACCTACAGTAACCACGTTTCCATCCAGATTTATTAATGCAAGTAAAGTCATACCATATAAATAAAACATGACAGCTGTGATGTTATAAATGCAGTCAGATCATTTGTTTGTTCGACATGGCAGGATCCTTTTGTGTCTGTAAAATTAATTATGCGAAAAATGATATGGTATTGATATAACAACCATCATATCAAAGTAAAATTGGGAGCCACGAGATAACACGGTGTGTGTAGTTCTCCCACTACGGCTCGGAAACCATTCAGTTTATTGGGCAACAGATGAAATAAGTTATGAACTTCACAGGGTTGTGAAAGTGCACAGTGATCTTGATTCTCCTTTCCAATAAATATTGAGGGTTTTATTCTGGTGGCATGATGATTGATGCTTGACTGCGGTTTGATAAATAAAAATATCATTGCTCTCATCCATAAGATGCACGTCTTTGAGCTGTTGGCTAGACCAGAGTAGGAACATTTGCTATTTAATGCAACAGTTTGTGTGACAAAAGTAAATCGGTAGGGTTGAAAATGC
This sequence comes from Oncorhynchus clarkii lewisi, assembly GCF_045791955.1. Lineage (NCBI taxonomy): Eukaryota > Metazoa > Chordata > Actinopteri > Salmoniformes > Salmonidae > Oncorhynchus > Oncorhynchus clarkii. Next base: position 30,152,615 of record NC_092151.1, on the reverse strand, counting down.
AATGGAAATACATTGAACTTTAGATTTTTATTCAGTACATTAAAACTTAAGTGAAAAAGTACATTGTGTGCACCACGTCATCACACACTGATTTTTATCTACAACAAGTCAGTTTGGTGGAATCACACCACTGATGGGAAAATGCGCACATTTTCTATATACAGATTTTTTAATATTTGCATGAAAATCTGTCGCCAAATGGAGGAAAACCTAGCTAGTGTCGAATAAAAATGTAGTGGTTGAAGTGTTTCCTTTACCCATTTAGACAAATTACACATTAATAAATTGGCGACAACCTGTAAGGCCTCCCACGCATTTGTTTCATGTCTCAGGTAGCCACGAAAGCCAGCATGGATAGAATGCAATAATTTACAAATATTTGCCATATGGTAATAAATCTCACATGCCAACATATCACCAAGGTCTGTTCCATGGTAAGACATGCACCCTTATAGATCTGAATTAATCAGATGGTGAAACTTGACAGCCAACCAGAAAAGCAAAGTGAAACAATTCAGACATTCTTGAAAGTCAGGACAATCCTTTTCCTGCAAACAAACATTCTTATAGCTAAAATTTAGTTTTTTTGCAAGCAGTAGGCATTTAGAATTAAATGTGGAGTGGAGTTTTTAGTTAGGTCCACGGGGCATGTGATATCATCAACTTCAAAAGTATCAGTGTTGGAAAAAGTACTTAAATCAAAATAAAATAAAATGTTATTTGTCACGTGCCAAATACAACAGTGAAATGCTTACTTACAAGCCCTTTAACCAACAATGCAGTTAAGAAAATACCTAAAATATGGGCTATATACAGGGGGTGCCATGTACACAGTCAAGGGGCGGGGGCACCGATGTCGAGGTAATATGTACATGAAGGTAGAGTTATTGAAGTGACTATCCATAGATGATAACAGACTAGCAACAGCGTAGAGGGGGGGGGGGGGGGGGGGGGGCAATGCAAATAGTCTCGGTAGCCATTTGATTAGATGTTCAGGAGTCTTATGGCTTGGGGGTAGAGGCTGTTTAGAAGCCTCTTGGAGCTAGACTTGGTGCTCCGGTACCGCTTGCCGTGCGTTAGCAAAGAGAACAGTCTAATGACTATGGTGGCTGGAGTCTGACTATTTTTAGTGCCTGCCTCTGACACCACCTAGTATTGAGGTCCTGGAAGGCAGGAAGCTTAGCTTCGGTGATGTAATGGGCCGTACGCACTACCCTCTGTAGTGCCTTGCGGTCGGAGGCGGAGCAGTTGCCATTTCAGGCAGTGATGCAATCCGTCAGGATGCTGTCGATGGTGCAGCTGTAAAACCTTTTGAGGATCTGAGGACCCATGCCAAATCTTTTCAGTCTGCTGAGGGGGAATGGGTTTTGTCGTGCCCTCTTCAAAACTGTCTTGGTGTGCTTGGACCATGTTAGTTTGTTGGTGATGTGGATGCCAAGGAACTTGAAGCTCTCAACCTGCTCCACAACAGCCTGTTGATGAGAATGGGGGCGTGCTCAGTCCTCCTTTTCCTGTAGTCCACAATCATCTCTTTTGTCTTGATCACGTTGAATGCAAGTATGTTGTCCTTACGCCACGCGGCCAGGTCTTTGACCTCCTCCCTATAGGCTGTCTCATCGTTGTCGGTGATCAAGCCTACCACTGCTGTGTCATTGGCAAACTTAATGATGGTGTTGGAGTAGTGCCTGGCCGTGCAATCATGAGTGAACAGGGAGTACAGGAGGGGACTGAACAAGCACTCCAGAGGGGCCCCCGTGTTGAGGATCAGCTTGGTGGATGTGTTGTTACCTACCATTACCACCTTGGGGCGGCCCATCAAGAAGTCCTGGATCCAGTTGCAGAGGGAGGTGTTTAGTCCCAGGGTCCTTAGCTTAGTGATGAGCTTTGAGGGCACTATGGTGTTGAATACTGAGCTGTAGTCATTGAACAGCATTCTTACATAGGTGTTCCTTTTGTCCAGGTGGGAAAGGGCAGTGTGGAGTGCAATAGGGATTGGCGCGGTATGCAAATTGGAGTGGGTCTAGGGTTTCTGGGATAATGGTGTTGATGTGAGCCATGACCAGCCTTTCAAGGCACTTCATGGCTACAGACGTGAGTGCTGCATATCGATAGTCATTTAGACAGGTTACCTTAGTGTTCTTGGGCACGGGGACTATGATGGTCTGCTTGAAACATGTTGGTATTACAGACTCAGACAGGGAGAGATTGAAAATGTCAGTGAAGACACTTGCCAGTTGGTCAGTGCGTGCTCAGAGTACACGTCCTGGTAATCTGTCTGGCCCCGCGGCCTTGTGAATGTTGACCTGTTTAAAGGTCTTACATCAGCTGCGGAGAGCGTGATCGCACAGTCATCTGGAACAATTGGTCATACTTGAGTAAAAGTAAAGATACTTTAACAGAAAATGACTCATGTAAAAGTGAAAGTCACCCAGTAAAATACTACTTGAGTAAAAGTTTTAAAGTATTTGGTTTTAAATATACTTAAGTACATTTTAGCAATTCCATTTACTTTTGATACTTAAGGGAAAGGGGGATACCTAGTCAGTTGTACAACTGAACGTATTCAACTGAAATGTGTCTTCCGCATTTAACCCAACCCCTCTAATTCTTAGAGGTGCGGGGGGCTGCCTTAATCGACATCCACGTCTTCAGCGCCTGGGAAACAGTGGGTTAACTGCCTTGCTCGAGGAGAACGACAGATTTTTACCTTGTCAGCTCGGGGATTCGATCCAGCAGACTTCAAGTTACTGGCCCAACGCGTTAACCACTTAAGTATCAAAAGTAAAAGTATAAACCCTTTCAACTTCCTTATATTAAGCAAACCCCTGGGGTGCGTTTAGTACATGTTCAATTCAACAGAGACCGTACTGAACGACTAGTTGAAGAATGGCGTGATAATGATAACCCAGATGGTGTATGGTGTGCCTCACTAGTTTTGCGATTTCAAATGGTCACACCCATATTGATCAGGCCATACCTCACCACACCCACGGGGAGCAAACATACTTCAAAAGCTGTTGTATAACAGTGCGAACCATTTTGGGGAATTTGTGTTGTTCAGTCCAAACCGTCACACAACATAGCAAACATTGAACCAAACTGAACGCACCACAGGGGTGTATTCACTAGGAACCAAATGGAAGCCAGCAGAAGCAAACGTAACGAAACGGGGAGGGACCTACCTGCATTTGTCCAACATAAACAATTTTTGTAGTAACCGGTTTCCGTTGCAAACCTTTTTGCAATTGTTTTTAACATTTTGCTACGGTCTTGGTCTATTGAATACACTCCAGGAATCAGATTTCACTCAGATCTAATTCAGTTTTTCCGTGACTCGATTCGGACTCGACCAGTTGTCACTCGAACTCAACCAGTAGTGATTTTATCAGAAAACCTCTCCCTTGTTAAACAGTAGCTACTGTAGTTAGCCCTACTAATGTGCATCACTGTAAGTCTAAGTCTAGTAGGTAGCTTTCACCATTATGAAATGTAGCTTCAAAGATTGCTGAACCACATCTTTAGCCTTTCAAGGGACTCACGACTCAACTTGGTACTCTATCTATAGGACTCGGGACTCAAACACTAGGGACTTGAGGTTTAGGGACTTGATTACCTCACTGCGATCAGGACTGCTTCCCCATAATTCAACAATCAAGTCTGCATTGTATGGGTAGATTGGGTCAAATTGCTACGATTTATTGGATAAAAGGACATTTCTACAATATTCCTTTTAAACTATCTCAATGTTCCAAATGGTTTGCCTGATGTGATATTTGTGGCATAAGAATGCAGGTGATTGACTGAAAAGTATACCTGCAGTGACATTATGCTGAAAAGAACATCAGAAGAAAATTGACTTGAAGTCTTAAACTTTTCTTCAAGAACAAAATATATTTAAATGTTTGTAGCTTCATAGTACAAGAACCGTGTCGGTTTAAGGTTAGGGTTAAACGCACCTCTGTGTCACGCCTACTCCCCTTCCCTGGCGCTCAAAGGCGCCAGGCTCCCCAGCATTATGCACACCTGCCTTTCCTCGTCAGGCGCGTCAGTGTATTATTGGACTCAATCACCTGTTATTACCTCCACTATATTCGTCAGTTCCCCATCTCTGCTGCATTGATTGTCGTATGTTGTTGTTTTGCCCGTGTGGTGACGCTGTGCCATGCTCAGACCCAGGTGGGTCCTAACTAGAAAAATCTCTCTCCTTCTGCTACTGTATTGGCTAGTTAGCCCTATAATTTTGAGATGGTCAAACCATAGTTTACAAGTTTTTAGATAATTGCCATTAAAGGTAAAACAATATATAATTTTCATAAAAATATACATTTTTCCAGAAATTCTAAAATAGTTTGACAAACTAGCTAACTAGAATTTCTGGAAAAATTTATATTTTTATTAAAATTATATATTGTTTTACCTTTAATGGCAATTATCTAAAAACTTGTAAACTATGGTTTGACCATCTCAAAATTATAGTTGAAACCATGTTTTGAGGCTATATAGTATTTGTATACATTTACTTTGTTTACAAACATTGGAGTTAAACAAGCTTATATTTTGGGTCCTGTACGACTATGCAGTTGAACTAAGCTCATGAGACATTTATAAATTATATTATTCATGAATCAATGGCTACTAAGCAAAACCGCGTAGAACCTATTTTACATCATGGAAGGTTTTTGTGTTGTGCCCGGCATCAGCTGAGACACAACATGCTCTTGAATACAGTGTGGGTGTCATGTTTTGGCTGATAAATGTACTACAATGGGGGAAAAATGTAAAAGCACCCATGCATGTATTGGCTTCAATAGCCAATGACAATTAGGGTCAATAACATAAGGTAATATAAAATATCATACAGTACATAGGCAATCAAAACAGTCTCTGAAATGGTTCTGCATGTCTTGTCTTTTTCCAGGATGTGAAGTGTACATCACAGGAGTATCTCTGTCTAAGAAAACATTACTTCCAGAACCTCCAGAATCGTTTTGAGGTAAGAACTTCATACTTCTGTCATGTTATCTACTGTAGACTAGGGTTGTTCAAATCCTGTAAGTAAAATCCAGAAACCCAAGTATTTCATGTTCTGAAATAGGACTGTATCAACACACACAAGTCACGTTTCCATATGGTCATGGCAGATTACTACGGCTGACATGCTTTGAATTGCTCATTCCAAATCACAGCACAGTTTTGATTGTCAATTGTCCTAAATCATCGGTTGTAATATTGGAGTGATTACATCAAACCTATGAAAGCATGTCAATGGCTTGACAGTGAATAATCATGATGTAATGCTAGTTTAAATGGTGGGGAATTCATCTTAAGGCCTCAGAGCTGACAACTTGGCCTTAGTACTGTATCAAGTCAATCCAGCTGAGCTAGTATAGTTTTTGCCCAGTAGAGAGCAGCAAACTATAAAATTTCCAGCTACGAGGATCAGCTCTCCGGTCAAAAGCCTGTAGCTCTGCCATGATAACTGAAGAAATCCATGTTAACTCCCATATAGCTGCAGCCTGAGTGGGTTACTTCTCGTTGTATCTCTTTGTTGTCATCTCACACACTCTTGTGTTTGATACAAGCCTGTGTTTGATTATATAATTATTCCTGGGACTCCTTAAATCTAATCAAATCAACATTTGGTCGCGTACACAGATTTGCATAATGTTATCGCAGGAGCAGTGAAATGCTTGTGTTTCTAGCTCCAACAGTGCAGTAATACCTAGCACTAATACAAACAAAACTATACACACATAATCCAGAAAAATGTCAGAGACCGGAATATAAATATATCTATATATACATATAATGTATATAAATATATAGAGAGTATGAACAGTGTGTACAGCTGTAGTTATATAGGATGAGCCATGACTAGAATACAGCATATACAGTGCTTTTGGAAAGTATTCAGACCCCATTACTTTTACCACATTTTATTACGTTACAGCCTTATTCTAAAATGGATTAAATCGTTTTTTTTACTCATCAATATACACACAATAGCCCATAATGAGGTTCCTATGTTGTATATAATGAGTTCACTTCTGTCACAGACTTTTTTGACTACCCAGTTAAATCAGCACATTTGGGAGTCTTCCTTCTGTCAGATATGTCTTTAAATCTGAAATATGTCAAGGTAGATGAAAGCCTTCTAAAGTATGTGCTCTTGCCATTTAAAAACTAATTTGTGGGTATGCTGCTTCTTCATTATTTGGTTGAAGGTTAACAGCTGCAATCTGTAATCTAACAGATATTGCCATATACTTGATTGTATTTTACAAACATAATATATAAAACTGTAGTATGTAGTTGGTTCAGTATGTAAATGGTTGTATAAAATGTGTGAAATATATAAGTGTTTTAACTATTCTAAAAACAAATGTGTCTTTTAAAGTGCATGAATGTGTGTCTAAAGTAATGAGCACTACATCATTCATATCATATTGAAGTATTAAGTAATATACATACACTACAAACCTGTGATCGTACATAAGTCACCAACTAGCATGGTAAAGTAAAACATGTCTACAAAATAACCATGACACAAATACACAATCTAGTGGGCTAAATGTGGGACACTCAGAATCAGTGAGGGTCAGCGGTTACAATCAACACCAGAGCCTGCGTTTGGATGGTCAGCAGAGCTAGTCCTCTTATGAGAGTCTTACTTTCAGTACTATAAATGATGCATATTCATTCTCAATTTACACAGCATGTTTCACATTGTGGACTTTACTGTATGAAGAGGCTCGCCGTAAGCTTCCTATGGCTGTGGTCCAATCTGATCTTCAGACTGAGGAGGGGGATGACCGCCTGCATATATGAAGAGAAAAGGAAGGTATAACTATAACAAATATGATTTAAAAAATACATTTCTCAGTGTATGGCCTAAATATCCAACATATGTTTACTTCACTAGTCGTTCTTAAGAGTTCAATAACCTTGTATTTTTAACATCAGGGGCACAAATACGCAAATATTCAGTGCCACTGAAACTTAGGATGAGGAGCCAATGGAAAAGTTTTCACTCAAGGGCCAGTCAAACACCTCTACGGGTTTGCCACCTGCACCAGTTATCAGACCAGTTACCAGACCAGTTATCAGACCAGTTATCAGACCAGTTATCAGTTATCAGACCTCCATTGGACAGAAGAGAGACACCTGGGAATTCTGATCGGCCAACAAGGCTTGAGCCAAACATTCAACAACAGCAGCAGCCAGTGTGTGATTGTAAGTGTTACATGTCAGGTACATATTGTGGCCCCCACCAACATCAAAGATTCCCACCCCTGATCTATAATGTGATTGCGTTGATTATGTTGTATATATTTATCTTTATTATCCTTTATAACTTTAACTACTGGAAGAATGTGAGGGATAAAACACAACTGTGTTCTGTTTTGTATTTTTGCAGCAATTCTTTGTGAGATCTTAACCTCCATAGAAATGATTAAGCAACAGCAACAGCAAAAGCTGATTGTGTTGCAGCTTCAAAAGCTCCAGGTGAACAGATCAACCCTGGATGAGGTTCCAGATGTGACAGACCTTCAACTTCCAATGTCCTCGCTGGAAGACTTGAGGAGAGTTGAGGGTCAACTTTCAGATCAAGACTTAAAAAATAACCTGGTATGACAAGATATCATTATCATTACATGTATAGCTGAAAAGTAATCAACCAAGCCACAATCTGACCAAGAGTATCATTCCAGCTTCCTTCAAATTGGTATTATATTCATCATATATGCGTTTTTGTTTTTTAGACCATATATTTGGGACTGTCTGGAGGGATGAACACCAAGGAGAATGTGTGGAGAATCCTCTCAAAACTCCTTACAAATGGCCTGGTCATGAAAATGAATTGGAGAGGGGCCAATGGGAAACAGGCTTTTCAACCTCTTGCCTTAAAAAGTGTAGTTATCGGTAAGTTTGCTTTCAAGGCCACTGCATGGGGCAGAGAGGAATCAAGTGATTCATTAAATAAAACAGGCCAGCATGTCAATTTCATTGTCAGCTGAGAAGTTCATTATTACAACATAGTTTAAGGCAGGAAGAATATAATGAACTGGACATATTTTACAAAAAGCTATTGATAGAACAGTGTTGTAGGGATAGGGGAATTGCATAAACTATGAGTCATTTCTGGCAATATTTCAATAAGTGTTCTATTTTCTCTCTATCGAATATTTACAAAGGTGCAGTGCATCGCAGCCATTCTGAAGTTCCTGATGTGGAGATAGAAAAATACATAAAATGATGGATGCAGCTAGCCACTGACAGAGATGGAGGGAGAAAAAGTAGAGAGAGTGAGTGAGAAGTGACCAGACCGTGGAGGAGTGATGGAGAAAACTGAATGACTACCATAGCCTAAATAGAAAGAAATCTTAATGAATTAATAACATTCTTTGAATCTTTCATGTTTAAGTAGTATTTTAGTGTTTTGATACTTTGTTGAAGGCAATTGATCATCATTAAAAACTTTGTGGATGGGTATAATTTGTATGTATAAAATGTATAATAGTAATATTTAAAATGACAACATTTATTTACATTTGCACCGGGCCACTTCTGGGGGGATTCTGGTAAAATGCCAGTAGACGGAAACGGGCCGATGTACTTGGGCTGATTCTGTGCAGTCACTCATTTTGATTCTGTCCGACACCCGATTCCGGGCGGATTCAATCAGTTCCGGCCCCCCGAAAGAGGGCCACTTCTGCGCCGATTCCTCATTGCTAGCTGGGTTCCTAGTCCCTGCCGCTGAAAAACGTCCCCACAGCATGATGATGCCACCACCATGCTTTACCATAGGGATGGTGCCAGGTTTCCTCCAAGTTCAATCTTGGTTTCATCAGACCAGATAATCTTGTTTCTCATTGTCTGAGTCCTTTAGGTGCCTTTTGGCAAACTCCAAGTGGGCTGTCATGTGCCTTTCAATGAGGAGCGGCTTCCGTCTGGCCACTCTATCAAAAAGGCCTGATTGGTGGAGCGCTGCAGAGGTGGTTGTTCTTCTGGAATGTTCTCCCATCACCATAGAGGAACTCTGGAGCTCTGTCTGAGTGACCATCAAGTTCTTGGTCACCTCCTTGACCAAGGTCCTTCTCCTCCGATTGCTCAGTTTGGGCTGGGCGGCCAGCTCTAGAAAGAGTCTTGGTGGTTCCAAACTTCTTCCATTTAAGAATGATGGAGGCCACTGTGTTCTTGGGGACCTTCAATGCTGCAGAATTGTTTTGGTACACTTCCCCAGATCTGTACCATGACACAATCCAGTCTCGGAGCTCTATGGACAATTCCTTAGACCTCATGGCTTGGTTGGGTGAAAGAGTATGTAAACATTATTAAAGTGACCAGTGTTCAATGACTCTGTGTACTTTTATTTCTCTCACCAACTTTAAACATCAACTATCTGAGCAGCTAACCGATCACTGCAGCTGTACATAGTCCATCTGTAAATAGCCCACCCAATCTACCTACCTCGTCCCCATACTGTTTTTATTTTATTTACTTTTCTGCTCTTTTGCACACCAGTATCTCTACTTGCACATCATCATCTGCTCATTTATCACTCCAGTGTTAATCTGCTAAATTGTAATTATTCGCTCCTATGGCCTATTTATTGCCTACCTCCTCATGCCTTTTGCACACACTGTATATAGACTTTATTTTCTCTACTGTGTCATTGACTTTTTTGTGTTATTGGCTTGTTTATTGTTTACTCCATGTGTAATTGTGTTGTTGTCTGTGTTACACTGCTTTGCTTTATCTTGGCCAGGTCGCAGTTGCAAATGAGAACTTGTTCTCAACTAGCCTATCTGGTTAAATAAAGGTGAAGTTAAAAATAAAATAAAACAAAACATAGGGCAGCAGTCTCTAAGGTGCACGGTAGAGTACTGGGTGGTAGCCGGCTAGAACAGTGACTAAGGTTCAGGGCAGGTTCCTTAGTGGTGACTGTTTAACAGTCTGATGATCTGCAGGTAGAAGCTGTTTCTCAGTCTCTCCAGCTCAGTTTTATTTATCCCATTGTAACAGGTCTCAAGTTTGCTCCGACCTCTTCAATCTACTTTAATGGTAATGCTCCTTCAAGTGGCTGCAAAGACAACTGGTTTAAGGGGCTGACAACAAGGATGCTATTTTCTCACTCTCTGTCCTACATTAGCTAGTGAGCTGACAGACCTTGGCGGCATGCTTAACCGCACCACCCATCAGTGGACATGTGCTGCTCTCTGGGTCTTACAATGTAGGCTAAATGAACACCTACATGGATATCACACATGGCCAGGTCTAGGTCCACTGACTTGCAAAAAAATGGGTTTCACTTGCAAAAGTGGAAATATATAGAGGAAAAAGGGGGAGGCTTGCAAGCTAAAGAACACTATCCCAATCGTGAAGCGCATGGGGTTGCAGCATCTTGTTGTGGGGGTGCTTTGCTCCAGGAGAGACTGGTGCACTTCACAAAATAGATGGCATCATGAGGCACGAAAATTATGTGGATATATTGAAGAAACATCTCAAGACATCAGTCAGGAAGTTAAAGCTTGGTCGCAAATGGGTCTTCCAAATGGACAATGACCCCAAGCATAATTCCAACGTTGTGGCAAAATGGCTTAAGGACAACAATGTCAAGGTATTGGAGTGGCCATCATAAAGCCCTGACCTCAAATTTGTGGGCAGATCTGAAAAAGCGCATGTGAGGAAGAAGGCCTACAAACCTGACTCAGTTACACCAGCTCTGTCAGGAGGAATGGGCCAAAATTCACCCAACTTATTGTGGGAAGCTTGTGGAAGGCTACCCGAAACATTTGACCCAAGTTAAAAAATGTAAAGGCAATCCTACCAAATACTAATTAAGTGTATGTAAACTTCTGACCCACTGGGAATGTGATGAAAGAAATAAAAGCTGAAATAAATAATTCTCTCTACTGTTATTCTGACATTTCACATTCTTGAAATAAAGTAGTGATCCTAACTGACAGGGAATTTTTACTAGGATTAAATGTCAGGAATTGTGAAACTGAGAAAAACTGGGCTTGCCTCTTGCAATATAACCAAACTTTGTCAGCCTCGCCCCGCTGACACTCTAGACAGTCTAAAGCAAACACTCTAAGTATTTGAAAAATTGAAGGTTGAACCCATGTCTGCAGTTACACTATCACAAGGATTTCCATATCAGCATCAAAGAGGACTGAGTTATAGGCCTTATTTCCACTGTGTCTCCTGTCTCCTGTGTTTACAGTGCACACAATCTGTCTCACTGCGATGTGTCCTCTGGAGGAATCCCTCAAAGCCCAACACAAACACATAGACACATGCACAAACAATAGACACTCAGACAGAAACAAACACGGAAGCAGAAAAATGCTATCACACACTTAGAAGGAATAGGCATCGATGGGCCGAGGTCTGCATGCGCACACAGGCATAGATAAACACAAAATTAAACTATGATCTGGATAGTCTCTCCAACCAATGAGTCCTGAAAAACAGTCACCATTGTTAAGCATTGTTAGCCCAAAACCTTATAAGAATTTATACAAGTACA